>NW_006159935.1:404945-537076 GCF_000334495.1 Tupaia belangeri chinensis
AATGGCACCTGCCCCCCCCCCTACTTAGCTGCAAAGGCGAAAATCAATTCAAGTGATTTTTATTAAACAACTTCAGAGTTCTTGGCATTTCAAAGGACACTGTGGGGTAAGGATGTATAACGCAGAGCAGCCTGCATCCTTTAAGAGCTTGCAACCTGTGCTGGCAACAGAGACAAATCGATGACTAATCCAAAATGGTTATCAGATGAAGGAAGCCCAGAGGGTTGCATTTTGAAGAGCAAAATGCAATCATGAGTGTTCTGTGGAATAAAGTTACTACAGAAATATACGGAGATGTTTGATTATTGACAGTGAGCATGTAGGCACACACAAGCTGAAAGCAAACAAGTTTCCGATAAGACTATTTTTCAAAGATAAACATGAACAAGAGCTGGAAAGTAATTCCAAAATGCTGATTGACAACGAATGTAAACTGGTAAACTGATGGCTTATAAGAAGCTAAAAGGTACATTTATAAAAATTAATACTCCAAATGCATTACTCTAAGGAGGGTGATAAAAATATTTTTAATCCTCTTTTGAAAAGTTAGTTTTTAATTTTATTACCACGAACTCATCTCAATTTTTACTTTAATGAGCTTTTGATAAAAATCACTGTAATATTTTCAGGTACAGTGTTTTTAGAGATATTTTGCTGAGCACCCTATAACAAAGAGAACAACTCAGTTATTCAGAGATATTATTAAGACCGAGGGTGAATTTGTCATTTTACTCGAATCCTGTGGATGGCCTAGTCACTTAACTTGTCTTTCTTTCTTCTGGCTATCTAGTTGGCATATCCAAATATTCTAATGCTGCCACCAAAAGAAATAAAAGAGAACTAATATCAAATTTACCAATTTAAGTTTCTGCAACTTATAGAATGCCCAGTGACTAAAGGCATAGAGGAATAGTTGAGAACATATGAGTATGTGCATTCTTTGTACATATTTACTATATATCATTCATTCTCTCTCTACATATATATGTGCATGCATCTATGTGTGTATATGTATATACATGTGAGTATACATATATATACATGCACACTATATATATATAGAGAGAGAGAGAGAGTCTTTGAAAAGTTAATGAAAAATGCGTATTTTTAAATAACTATGCATAAATTTCAAAAATTTTTTTGCTAAAATAAATTTCTGTTTAATTATACTTCTCCATGAGAAAAAAAATATGTATAGTGATCCCAGGACTTCCAAGATAGCGCAAGCCATATAAAATTCCCTGAGAGGGCAAAATCAACATATATCAACATTTTCAATATATACAGAGAGAAAGAACATACATTCTCTCTCTCCATGTGTGTGTGTGTGTGTAGAGAGACAGCAGAAGGGGAGGAGAGAATGAGAATAGATATACATGCACGTGTGTGTGTAGTATATGTCTGTGTGTGTGTGTGTGTAGAGAGACAGCAGAAGGGGAGGAGAGAATGAGAATAGATATACATGCACGTGTATGTATAGTATATATCAGTGAGACTTAGATATTTTGTGCAATCTAAAGGCATACATACTAAACCCCACAGGCTTATCTTTTGCCAGTCAAGTGAATAATTAATAGCCTCAATGCTGCTGTTATTTTAATCAATTTGGGAGTCTAAATGTCTATCACGGAATGAATGCTAAATTGCGTATCTCCCAAAATCCTGTGCTGAAATGCCAGTCCCTAGGACTTCAGAATGTGACTGCGTTTGGAGCCGGGTTCTTTACTAAAGCAACTGAGCTCAAATGAGGGCATCCAGGTGAGCACTAAGCCAGCATGACTGGTGTCCTTACAGGGAGAATAAATCGGGCACAGCAGTGTTCAGAAGGACGACGATGTGCACACACAGGGAGAAGACGGCCATCTGAAACCAAAGGGGAGAGGCCTGGAACAGAGCCTTCCCTTAAACCCTGAGAAGGAATCAGCCCTGTCAACACCCTGCTCTCAGACTTCTAACTCCAGGATTGTGAGAAAATAGGTCCCCATAGTTTATGCCATTCGGTCTGTGGTATTTTTTTATAGCAGCTCCAGCAAACTAATAACACCGTCTAAACTACCTCCTTGCTAAATGGATGGCCACCTACTTCTATAAAGAGGCAAGCCCAGGATGCCATAAAATGAGCACCAGCGCTCTTCAAATAGTTCATTTTCCCTACAGCACAAGAGCTACAGAAAATCAACTTTGTATTTCTCTACCAGGACAAACATACAAAGATTCCAACATGTGCCAGAAATACATGTTATGAAATACCACTCAGCAAGTCGGATGGCATTTTGGTTTGGGTAATGTATTGAAGCAGGAATTAACCAGCAATTTACCCAAGGCATAAAACATTTGAATGTATCCATAGGCCTGCTGCTATGTGAAATGATGATAGGGAAACCAATTACATTTTGGAAGACACCTACCACAAATATGTGACATTTTGTGACAGTTGATCTTAAATCATTATTTCTTATAGCAGTAATTACATTGGTCATTATTATTTATTAGAATAGCTCCCAGACAAAAAGAAAAAAAAAACAGTATCAGAGTATGGGAGAATACAAATTATCCACTTACTTATAGTACATGAACATATTCTTCCCTTAATAAGGGTTATTTTGCGCTGTCACTGCCACCTACACTGATACAGTGGAGAGCATAGGATTCAAGATGTAGCTGAAGTGTTGGTCATGCTCTCAGGGAACCGCACCGGGCCTTATGCTGACAAGGGAGCCCTGTGACAGGTATATACGTTAGCATGTGACATGGCCTTCAATGCCTTTAATCTTTCCATTGGATAACCTAAAGTAGGACTCCATATGTAAAATTCCTGCATTAAATACATACTTAATTTTTTCCAGTCTCTAGATATTTACTTAGACAAATAGTTCTCAGGCCTTCTTCTGCCCACACCTGTCACATATTCCTTAAACTTTCTTAAGAGATCCTTCTCATTACAATGGACTACAATGAGGTAGTGAGGTGTGTGTGTGTGGGCTGGGGTGCATATGTAATGCCTTATATATATTAGACACTAAATATGTGCAGAAGAGATATCCAATAATACCTGTTTGCATAAAAGTTCCAGATCTTAGATCTTCATTATTTATTTCATTGTAATTTTCAAAAAACATAGAGGGCAGTAACTTACGGGGTAGCTAAGTTAAGTAACATCGGTACAGACCTACTCATGATGATATGGGTGAGGAAAGTAAAAAACCTCATAAAGTTAGGAGAGAGGTTCAAGAAATAACAGCTAATATAAAGCCAACTTAAATACTATCTAAGCATCACACTTACCGTCGGGTTGTAATTATGTAATAAAACCGTTCATCTATTTTCTAGTGCTTCTCTCCTAATTGTATATCATGCTACCTCCTTAAAATGACACCATGAAAAAGGTGTATGAAATGACTCATTACAAAGGCTTGTCTGAAAACTCTTGGCAGCTTTATAAACATGTGGTCATTCAGAAAGATCAACATTAATCAAGGCTTTTTATGAAACTGACATCATCCGAACATATTGACACTCCTCAGGAAGACAGAGTCCTCGGCTCTAGCCATAGTCTTTTAAGTCATGTTCCAGTATACTGTACAGAAATTATATTGTCTATTTTTTCTGTCACTTTTATGTAACATGGTTCCTTCTAATAGAAGCTACTGCTACTGTATGATAACAGCCTGTGTGTGTGTGTGTGTATCAGATTTTTATATATATATATAAATCTAGGGCACTTCCAATGCAAATGGAGCCAGCATATATAGCCTCAGTGCTGCGTTCTTATCTGACTGCATGATATATTGCTTATTTTGATTTTCTACTTGCTTTAGGTTTAAAATAACGGTTTTACCATGGCTTATTTCAATTCTTTTCTACACAAATTATATTTATTACTCACTTGGTTTTTCAGAATTTTCTGGGACCCATCAGGTAGATGTGAGACTGAGACAAAATGAAATAGGTTGCATAAGCATACAATATACATGACAGAAGCTTTACAGAGAGCTCTGGTTAGGTACATCATACCTTTAAATGTGATTTTAAAACTAATTCATACAACACAAACTGAAAGTTTCAAATTTTGGGTGGGTTATGTAAACACAGAGAAGTACACACGAATCCACATCTTCACTACCCTCCCCCCGCCCCCACACACACCCCTTCTTAAAAACCTTTTATGGAGTGGGAAATAAATGCAGTTTGGAAAGTTGATTGTAAAGCTTTCTCTGTAGCAAACCCTTTCCGCGTCATCTCCCATTAAACAATCAGAAGTGCTTCTTTGTATGGGAAAATGATCCACCAAGTAAAAATGTGTGAAGATAAAGGTATTAAAAATAGTGACTGGACTCCCAGAAGGATGGGAATTTCAGCCTCTCAATTTATTATGCCTTTTAAATAAAGGTAGTTGCTCTACCAACTTTTCGTTTGCAACATTTTACCACTTCAATGATGCAATATACATTAAATCCAGTATATAGCTCACATATTTCCATAAGTAGTAATACTCCAAAATTCTTTGAATTATTCTTTAAAGTCCACTAGAAAGTGGACGCCTCAATTTTGCCTTCTTTTTATCTTTGGTTCACTTAATTATTTGCCTCTAGGCATAGTACATTAAGAACTGAACAGACATATAAGGTGAGGAAATTTCCATAATATTTAACTCTTCATAGTGAATTACTCATGGTCAGTGAGACCTGCATGTGGGGATTTTCATTTGCTTGTGCATTTTTTTAATACATAAGAGATTCAGGGGCCAGCAGGTTCCACAGTGGTTGGGGTGCTAGGCTCCCACATGGCTGACTACAGTTTGTGTCCTGAACCTGGCAGCTTGCTTTCTCATTTTCCCTTTCTCTTTCTCTGCTCAAAATTAAAAAAAAATAATAACAAATAAATGAAAAATAAATAATTCTTTAAAAACAACATAAGAGATTCTAAAAGCACTGCACATTTTGAATAAATTGTATTTATTTTTAAAGATCATGCACCACTGTAAAAATTCTAAAGCCAGTTATCTCTGGCAGACAAAATATAACTTTTCATATTTCCAAGACACCACATGGTAACTTAATGTGGGCTTTATACTAGAGACACAATTTTATGCCATTGCTACTAAACACATACACACACACACACACACACACACACACACACACATATATATATATGAAGAAAAGTATTATTTTTAACTTTAAGACTGAAGAGAAATATAACTCCTTTGTAGATTTGTTTTAAATAAAATTATTTTATGTGGATGTTTCACATCTTACTGATTACATGCATTCTAACTAAAAAGGAGACAAAAAGTGTCAATATTGAAAACAATGTACAAAAGAGAACAAGGAAAAGAAAGAAGTAAATGTATCATTCGAGTCTAATTGTCTCATTCACATTTCTAGTATTTGAAAAAAAAAAATACACACACATACTTGTAAACTACAGGCTCATGGAAGAAGGCTCACTGAAGCTATTAGCATGGCCACATATTAAGCAGGTAATTTACAAAAGAAAAATATGTACAAGAAAAAAGCAAAACAGAAAAAGAATATTTTAACACAAATTAGCCTTTGCACCCAGTGAATGCCTCATCTGATAAAATGGGGAGCTATTATCCTTATGTTCAGCTCGGACACAGCTGAATGCACTGTGCGGGCAGAACCAGAGCCAACTGCTAACAAACCCAAGTCCTACCCAATGGAGTAACCAGTGCTTTCTCACTTCACTGTGCAAGCTCTGTATACATTTTTGTTAACTAGAAACAGAAGTTGAATCTATCAAAGGCTGGGCTATTATGGCATTCATGAAGAAAAATAAAGTTAGGATGGTAAAAAAAATGCTGATGTAAGAGAAGGATTCTTATTCAATTAAAGTAGCACTTCACAAAATGCTAGTACATGAGCTAATAAAATTTCAAATCCTCTATAGGCTGAAACACTGAAATACAAAAGTGCATTCCTAATAAATGATTGCATCCATACTTTGGATTTAGAACTCAGACTTAATTTCAAGTTCTTCTCTTATCTTGTGACTGTGTCCAGTCACCAAATCACTGATGTCTCTGTTCTCTAATCTGTAACTGAGAACAATGATGCTTATCCTGCCTTGTTTATTAGATGGCTATAAAGACCCAATAATCTTATCTTAATCTTATCTGATCATCTTGTATCTGAGTAATGCCCTATAAACTGTAATACAGAAAAAAAAAACTATGTTAATTAGCTGTAGGCAAAGCAGTGGGAAGAAAGATATTTGGATATACATGGCTTGGAAAAAACTAATGTCTTTGTGAAAATTCTATCAATATATAACAACCTGAGATAGCCACAGACCACAGAGGAATAGCATAGGGCTCTGAAGCCACAGGATCCCACTACAGAACCCTTTTTCAGGTAATTATTATGTGTGAAGCTTAATAAATCTGTTTTGCCCTTTGTACACAGGAGTAATAGCATCATCCACATAGAATCTGCAAGGTTGTTAAATCTTTGACACTCCTCTCAAATCCTTTTTCAAGAAAGACCTGTTACTTCAGCTTCTGGGAAAGCTATCAGGAGGCAGCCTTCAGCTATCAGCTTGAGAGTCAGCTCTCTGACTCCCGGATAGAGAGAATAGAAAACGCCCTGGGCCAAGGTAGAGGCTTGGCGGACCTATGTCCACTGGCGCACTGACACAGAAACACGAAGATCGGGACCCATCAGCCAGCGAGGGTCACTCCCAAAGACCATTCTAGCACCAGATCCCCTGTGGGGATCACTGAGGCTGACTCTGGAACTGTAGAACAGCTAGAATTCCCTTCCCAACCTCTCCTCCTCTTCTGCTTCCTTTCCATAGGTATTGATCCTGTCAGCACGTCTTCGAAAACATTCTGCTTGCTAAACTCCATGTTAGAATCTGCTTTGGGAAGACCCTGATCTGTGACAAAAATTACTGATAACATATAGAAAGAGTCTAATCATTAATTTATCATACCATCAATAGGGGACAATGACATGGTTATCCTCAAATCATTATTTTAAACTATAAACTTCCACAAGGGTTAATACTGGCTGCTCCTACAGAGACAGAGAAGATACTAGTACATAGTCAAAGACGACGTTGGTTTAAACACTTTAACAATGACAGGACAATTCAGGCCAAAGAGAGATTAGTGGGGAACAAGGGAGGCCACATGAGTTACTAAGGCTCAAATATACTTTAAATACAATGCCTACATAACCGGAACATCATTTTGCCTTGATAGTTCTGAGCTGTCTCCATTTGTTTTCAAATTGTGGATGTAATCTAGGAGGGCAGATGTTGATGGGATAATTCATTGAGTTCTCCACTGGACCCCTCTAGGCCCTGGTCTCTATTTCAGAATGGCAAGCTGATTATGCTTTTATGGCAAAATGCCTAAGGAAAATCAGTGAGCAAAGATTTTTTTAAAGAATGCCATAGTTGAGACTTCACAAAATAGAGTCAAGCTAATACATATTAATTCCTGACATGTTAACATGACATCTTACTACAGAAACAAGGAAAGACCCGATCAGTATCAGAAGGTAGTAAGTAATCTAAACAGCACTAACGGTTTGCGTTTTCGTGCCCAGCTGTTCCAGGTAACCCTGGGTATCAACCAGACAGCTCTGTCTGCATGTACTTCGCTAAAACTACAAGCACAAAACAGGAAATCACCTTAATTTTAGAGCAGCTACGTAATCCTCTGAGTTTTACCTTTTTATTAGCAATATCCAAGACAATGAAGGTGAGACAGAAAAGACATCTATGAAATAATATGGCGCTCCTTATATCACATTCCAGGCCAGTCTTAGCTTGGTGAAGGGGCAGGAAGCCACCACTTGGTTCTATCTTTTCTAAAATGTCTCACTTCACAGCAGAAGGGCTCCCTAAACTGATTTGTGGTGGAAAGAACTAGCATTATTGAGTCCTCAATATGTACTGGGTGCTATGCTAAATAATTATTTGGATTATCTTATTTTATTTTATCCTTATTTTAATTTTTTGTTACATAATCAATGTACATATTTGTGGGATATGAGGTAATGTTTGCTATATGTATACAAGGTACAACGATCAGATTTGGGAAATTAGTAGATGCATCACTTCAGACGTTTATCATTTCTTTGTGGTGAGAGTGTTCAAAACGGTTTTTTCTAGCCATTTTGAAGTACTGACATTTTAACTGAAGACACCCTCCATGCACACACAGAAACCTACTACTCCACCTAGCTCCGTGTGCTGTCACGCTGTTGCTGACCGCTCCCTGTCACTCCTGCATTCCCTCTACTGCCCTTCCACTCTCTGGCAGCCACTGCTCTACCCTCTAAATACATATTAATTCCTGACATGTTAACATGACATCTTACTACAGAAACAAGGAAAGACCCGATCAGTATCAGAAGGTAGTAAGTAATCTAAACAGCACTAACGGTTTGCGTTTTCGTGCCCAGCTGTTCCAGGTAACCCTGGGTATCAACCAGACAGCTCTGTCTGCATGTACTTCGCTAAAACTACAAGCACAAAACAGGAAATCACCTTAATTTTAGAGCAGCTACGTAATCCTCTGAGTTTTACCTTTTTATTAGCAATATCCAAGACAATGAAGGTGAGACAGAAAAGACATCTATGAAATAATATGGCGCTCCTTATATCACATTCCAGGCCAGTCTTAGCTTGGTGAAGGGGCAGGAAGCCACCACTTGGTTCTATCTTTTCTAAAATGTCTCACTTCACAGCAGGGCTCCCTAAACTGATTTGTGGTGGAAAGAACTAGCATTATTGAGTCCTCAATATGTACTGGGTGCTATGCTAAATAATTATTTGGATTATCTTATTTTATTTTATCCTTATTTTAATTTTTTGTTACATAATCAATGTACATATTTGTGGGATATGAGGTAATGTTTGCTATATGTATACAAGGTACAACGATCAGATTTGGGAAATTAGTAGATGCATCACTTCAGACGTTTATCATTTCTTTGTGGTGAGAGTGTTCAAAACGGTTTTTTCTAGCCATTTTGAAGTACTGACATTTTAACTGAAGACACCCTCCATGCACACACAGAAACCTACTACTCCACCTAGCTCCGTGTGCTGTCACGCTGTTGCTGACCGCTCCCTGTCACTCCTGCATTCCCTCTACTGCCCTTCCACTCTCTGGCAGCCACTGCTCGACTCTCTACTTCTATAAGCTCCACTTTATACCTTTTTTCTTTAATTTATTTTGTCTTATTTTGTTTAGTTTTTTGCGATAGGGGCAGTGTGCTCACCAGAGGGAGAGAGAGAGAGAGACAGTGAGAGGAGAAGTAAGAAATCACCCCCCACAGGGGGATGGCCACACTGCAATCCTCTCTTCCTTGTCTCTCTAAGAACCCTGGGCATGTAAACAGGACAGCCTCGAGTGTTTTTCAAGCCACCAGGTCCTGACTTAGTCCACACAGTTGACCATGTGGGATCCTGAGCCACTCGAGCAACCACATCCCAGCTGTATCCCAGTTAGAAATTTTTTGTTTCTAGTTTTTTGTTTTGTTTTGTTGTTGTTTTGTATTCTTTTAGGTTTTTGCCATGGGGTGCATGTACTCACCAGAGAGACAGAGTCAGTGAGAGAGAACGTGATAAACCACTCTTCAGTGGGATAGCCACACTGAGAATTCTTTCTCCTTCATTCTCTTCTCAGGATTCTGGGCAGGCAAAGCATATAATCCTGGCACAATTTTCAAGCCACCAGATCCAGGACTCCAGTTGTTGTTTGCCATGTGTGAGTCCAGGTAACCACCATGTTACCTGCTGCCACACCTTCCTCTTTTCTAATTAAGATTTTTGTCACAGGGTGTATGCTCTCATCAGGGAGAGACAGAGAGAAAGAGAGAAAGTAAGAAACCTTCTCCCAAGGGAAATGGCCATGCCGCAATCCCTTCTCCATTCCCTTCTCAGGATCTTGGCATGCAGGCACACATGCCCCTAAGTCAGGGAGCTGATCCTGAGTCGGCCATATGGAATCTACCTTAGCCACCACACCACCTGCTGGCCCCAGAGAATTTTAAAGTAGGTAAAATATTCACAGAGTAGACACTGTAGTGGTGGTGAGAGTGAGAGCGGACTGCTGTGAGGTAGCTGAGGACACACAAGGTGTCTGGTGTGGTTCTCAGCCCGTATCTAAACAGCCTGGCCACAACGGCACACTTGCAGTTCGTGTTGACTGGGAGGCTGGAGCAAGAAAACCATGACATGGAGAGACCTACCAAAAATATCCCACTCACTCTCTTTGCCATAATTATTTTCCCCAGAGAGGAAAGCAATCTTAGGCTGTAAAGTTTTGAGTTTACAGAACTAATTTTGCCATTCATTTCTGAAATACTAATCACGATTCATTAACCAAATGAGACATGTTACAAGAGAGGTCTATGGGACCAGCAGGTGGCGTGGTGGTGAAGGTGCTGGACACTCCCACATGGCTGACCACAGTTGGAGTCCCGGACCTGGTAGCTTGCTTTCTCACTTTACCTCTCTGTCTCTCTCTCTCTGTGGTCAAATTAAAGTAAATGAATGAATAAATAAAATGAATAATTCTTTTAACAATAGGAGAGAGGTCTAAATTTTTGGTGGTCCCTTAAATCTTTTTTTAAGTTTATAAAATTAAAGATTTTAATGTATTTCTTTAATGAGAGAGAGAGAGAGAAAAGAGACAGACAGAGAAAGACAAATGCCTTCAAGCTGGTCTCAAGTAGTGGCCGTCCTTTAAGCCTGGCCAATCAGGGTCATGCTCAGATCAACTTGAGGTAGCTTTTCCATAGTTACTACTGCTCTACCTACGAAACAGTGCCACACAGTAAAAGGTGTGTGGGAAAACACAGAAGGAAAAGAACACTCCTTCAGCTGAGGTCATTTGGATGCTTTACAAAAATTAAGCACATCGTCTTGGTTAATGCTCTCTCCGGGCTCTTTACAGCTTACTGGAAGGGTTAATCAATCAGTACTTTTAGTTTCTATAGGTTTGTCATTTTTTTTTCCTGCTGAAAAAAATTAGAAAATTTGGAGACATTTGTTCTTTTTAAATTTTTTTTTTGAAAGCAAAAATTATAGTACTTAAAAAAATAAAATAAAAACAGAGAACTTTACATTTGTTCTTATTCTACTTTGAAACTTTAATTGAAAGGACCTATTTCCTATAGCACCTTCTATTCCTTGGGGGACTAGGGAACCCAAAGCGATATCAATTGCAAGAAGAATAGAGTAAGTTTTAGTTTTTCCTCCTACAATGTTAGCTCAAAGATGCTTTACAAAGTCTCAAAATTGGATGGAGCTGATAAGTCATTACCTGCTTTCCCAACAGCTCAGAGCATTTAACTAAGATAATAATTGCTTAAAAAAGTAAATCTGGGGGAGAATCTGGGTCTAGAAATGCTGGGTTCTTTGTACCTGACATTTACACTTAATCCCTTATTTCATAACAATTCCTACTACTATTTTAATGAAATGTTATTTTTTCTTTCATGAAAGTGAGAGAGAGGAAGACACATACCCTCAGTAGCGGCACACGCAGCTATCTCTCCCCTGCCCTTCCCAGCAGCCAGGACCACGGTGCACACACCCAGTGTAACAAGTCAACTGGGGACCGCCACCTTCCACATGGGTCTAATGTCACTGGAGCAGTGTGTTACTGCCGTACCATCCGGCTAGCCCTCTACCTCTTCTTTTGTGGAACAACTCCCCAAAAAAACTGAAAATGAAGGAAAAGAGTGGATGGTAAGATAATCTCGGACACCCCATGCAAATGTATTGTTCTCCATTAGACAGAGCAAAGCCACTTTGGGGCATTAATTATTCTTAGCATATAAAAATATTTCAGGATATTATACACACTCAATTAGTGTGGAAAATTAGGAAAATTTTAATAGCGAAATTTAAAAATGCTGGACCCGGCCTGCTATGATGCATTGGAGCAGTTGTAATACAACACTCTGCAAGGCTGGGACACGTGTCCCCACGGCCCTGAGTACACCGCTGTGCACGTTTGTGCCCGGGGTCGTCGTTGTCTGAGAACAGGGGGGATCATGGCAGTAAGACCCTGTTAGAGATCAGTCTCTCCTCCTGCCCCTCTCTTTCTCTTGAAGGAAAAAAATAAGTAAAATTTTTTTAAAAGTTGGGTTAAAAACTTCAACTTTTAAATTAAATAAACTAAAACTTCTTCTCCAGTGTTATATATTTTTTCCTTTTATAGGTTCATTGTTTATGTTTTTCAAGATGCAAATTTTCTCATGGGAAATGCAGTTTTTTACAAATCATACTTTCGTTTTCTGATAAGCAAAAATTCACCAAATGGAGACAAAATGAAATAATCAAGGATTAGTCATTTTTTTAAAAGTTTTTGCCATAGGGCATGTCACTCACCAGGAAGAGACAGAGAGAAAGTGGGGGGGATGGCTATGCTGCGTTCCCTTCTACACTCGCCTCTTGGGATGTAGGGCATGCACACACGCCCAGCATGATTTTCAAGTCACCACGTCTGGGACTCAAAACACGGTTGACTGTGTGAAAGTCTAGCACCTTCACCACCACACCACCTGCTGGCCCCAGGATTAGTAATATCTTAATCATAATGCTAAGACTGTCAGATAATCACAGTATCTTATTTCTCCATGACTCAAATATACATTAATTTTTGTGTTAATAAAACTAATAAAAAGTAAAAATCTTTTAAGAATCAAAATTTTAAAACAGATAATAAGTTCCACATGGGCGATACCATATAGTCTAATACTTGATAATCTTGATGAAGGGCATAGTTTTCTATGATGCTAAAACTTTCAATGCACAAAGAGACACCCTGGGTGAGCCACTAACCAATGACTCTGGGAAAGATCTGCTACCATCTTCTGGCAACTGTAAGTCAATAGACATAGAATACTGCTCATTTTCTCTCTCTTTTTTTTAAGTTTAATTCTTAATTTTTTTTTCAAGAAAGGGAAGAGAGAGACAAAAAAAGAGAGAAAGATAGAAGGAGAGAAAGAGACAGGCACCCCCGATGTGGTCTTCAGACTGCGATCCTACCCCACCCCTGCCAGCCAGGGTCATGGCCCGTAGTCATGGCCGGCACGCACAGGGAACCCTTAGGATGCTAACCCAGAGACTTCCTGCCCAGGCTCAGCATTGTTGAGTGTTTAGTTCCCACTATGTCACCATAACTGACCATGATTTTTAATTTTCCTGTCTCTTCTTTCACCCGTCATCCTGCATTAGATAACTATGAGATAATAATCATACATTGGTTTGGATTTACATAGCCAATAATTCTATCTTTTGAAATGATAAGTTTGTCTAGTATCTCTAAAACTATGGACATAATAAAGTAAAATAATTATTCAACATTATTTCTAAAGTAAATGCTAGAACAATCACACTGGGCAGAAGATTATCATTCTCCAGCTCTAACCTGCTTGTCATCAAACAGTCCATATATTTACAAGTCTTAAGAATGAAGTTTTTCCATATACTTTACTTTGCAAAGAAAGAAGGTGAATCCACAACTACCAAAACCTAGGCTTCCTGCTACCTGGAGCTTGGACCTCTCATATTCCATCCTGTTGCTCAGAAACTGTAATTGTAGTAGGGTAATTTATAACACATGTTAGATATTTTCAAGCTTTCTTTTTCTTTTTTTTAATAAAAGTGAAACTATTATTAAATCAAATGATTTCTTTGAGGCTATAAGTAACAGCATTTTGAATCTGAGTGGACTCAACTGTATCTTCTGACCTGCACAGTTCAAATCACTTCTATGCAGATATGAGAGCATCTAAGTAAGATTGTATATTTTTGTTTTATGTGATAAGGTCTGAAAAAAACTCAGGATTAATATGAATTATTTTTTGAAACAACTAAACAGTATTTAGTTTATATAATTATTTAGGTCATGCTTTTTATGAGACGGCTAGAAATAGTAGTAAATTAGATGAAAGTCAACAAACTCAAAGAATCTAGTTATTTGTTTTATTGTATTTTGTTTTATAATTTGAGTGGAACAACTCTCTCTACTTATTAATAAAATGTTTTATAAAACAGCCAAGAATTTAGTTAGCTCTGTTCAGGAATACCAAACAACTTGCTGCTACTTAGAACTACCAATGGAAAAATGATTTGACCCTAGGCTTGGTGGCGAATTTATCTTACAGACATGACTTCTCAATCACCTATCAGGGGGCCCACTATATAGTATTACCCAGAAAATTACTATTTTCTGAATCAAAATAAGCAAAACAATCCGTAGAATATACCTTAATACCATGTTGTTAAATAACTTGAACTCATCCTTGTATTGGCTAGAGGTTATCCAACATAACTGGTCTAGCTGACTTGTGTTGTTAAACAATACAATATATTTCAATTACATACACACACACCCATAGAGAATGTTTAACTAAAAAGGAACACACAGTACCCCAGAATATAGGACAATGCCATATAAGACATGAATACTGTGATCTTACATCAGCATGAATATATCATTCTATGTCATAAAATAAAAGAACATAGTAGGACATAACAAATTTGGAAATTGTGTCAACCTAAAAGCTATATCCCATCACAAAGAACTAAGTACTTATATACTTAAGAACATTGTTATCTGTGCAAACACCTTGTAAGTGTAGTGACTAAAATGAAGCTTTAAATTTCAATGCTTATGACATATTTTGTAGGAAGATAAAGTGACTACTTTTTATTTTACATAGATCAATACAAAACTCTGCTAAGTTAAAAAAAAGTATATTGACAAATCCTTTAAAACTGGCAACAAAACATTTATATTCTAGACAGAGAGAATTTATTTTGAGAAGGGCAGCTCAAAATGAATATTCTATCTATGCTTGCTACCACTCCTTAGAAGTTATAAACCCAGACTTGATAACATCTTATCCTTTATACTGACAGATTTTGTTTTCCACTTTGAAATTTTACCTGTTTTCTTCAAGAAGAATGTATTTCATTTAACAATAACTGATTTCAGGTATCAAAAAAATTTCTAATAGAATCCAATGACAACATCTTGAAAGATTCAAAAATTGGTAGGAAACATAAAATAGTACAAGAAGTAGAGCCAGTTTTCTTTTCTGAAAAAGATAAAAAGTGACCAAAAAAACAAACTTATGGAGGAATGATAAGTAGCAAACCAGATAACGGCCATTGGCTTGTTGGGCAATTAGGTGTTTCAAAATAGGGCAACAGCACAGTATTGAGTGGGGGTTATACTGTCTCCACCACACCACTGTGGATACAAGACAACAATGGCTAGAGGATTGCCATACAAAATGGATCATTCACCATCAACCTAAGCAGAACACACAAGAACCATGTCAGGGAACAGGAAGTGATGACACAGCAACCTATTGCATGCAGGAGACAAAATAACCATAATAGGTAGAGAGTTCTCTAGTTTTATTGGTATTGAAATTAGTGGAACAGAGAATAACCATTACGAGCTTTGGTACTAGACTGCAAACAGTAAGGCCTTATCTGGTTTTTAGCACAATCACAATTAAAAAGAAAATAAAACTAGTATGGCCTAACAGAAAAATTCAGACAGCAAAACAGTTACCACATATGTTTCACTAAATAAATAATTATCGAACACTTTGTATGTGCCAGGTACTGTTCCAGCCGTTGGCAGCTAAATCCCACATGGTCAACTGCATGGTTCGAGTCCTGGACCTGGTGACCTGGAAAACATGTTGAATGCATCCAAGCATGTTCCCAAAATCTGGATAGGAAAATGGAGAAGAGAATGCAATGTGGACATCCCTTTGGGTAGGAGCTTTCTCACTTTCTCTCTGCTTCTATCTATCTCTATCTCTGTATCTCTCTGTGAAGTGCATGTGTCCTATAGCAAAAATTGAAAAAATAAAATACTTAAAAAAGTATTTCAGTGAACAGAGCAAGGATTTTCACCCTCCAGGCACTCACATCAAGCAAGCTCACTCTTCAGTACTTTTCAAACATACTACAGGAGGGACAGCTATGGTGGCACACGTGAAAGCATAAAAGTTGCACAGTCAGACACTACAGGGCTGACTGCAGGTTCAGTTCCTGGCATTGACTTGATACGCACTGGCTGAGAGCACTCGAAATCTCAACTGGCTAGCGAGCTGGGGAAAGAGGATAGTGACAGGAAGAAACCTTGTTGAGGGTATTTCTCTCTCTCTCCTCCATCTCTCCCATGAAGCAAATAAAATAAATAAACTTTTTAAAAATCCTGAAGAATGTGTGTTTTATATATAAGAGGATATAGTACTCATCACTTTTAAAAATTCTAAGTAACAGAACAAGATGAAGAAAAAATTCTTAACTCTCTGTACAGATGCACTGTTTAGTCCTGGAAATGTTATTTTACCACAAGAGAATTCTGGGAATATTTCTGAATGTTATTGTCTTAGTCCATCTGGACTACTATAACAAAATACCATAAAATGTATGTTATAAGTAACATAAATTCATTGTTAGAGTTCTACAGTCTGCCAAGGCCAAGACCAAGGCACACACAAATCACCTGGCAAAGGTCTATCTCCTGGTTCACTGCATCTTCTTGTTCTGTCTTTATACCTTAGAGGTGAAGACCCTGGGGCCTGTTTTCTATGCAAACTCCCAAAGACCCAATAACTTCTCAAAGGTCAAAATACAAATTAGGGGAGGGCACCAACATTTAGACCACAGTAGTTACAAAGGAAAAAGTTCACAGAGAGGACTGGAAAAAAATGCAGCCTGAGACAGGATAGGTAGCACAGAACTAATAGGAGTGTTGATTGGATTTTACAAGAACTTTTTATGAAAAGTGTTCAAAATACTACATAAACTTATGTTTAGTAACACTGCTAACTCATTAATTATTTTACCTCTTGCAAGGAAATACTATTCTGAGATGCATTGTTATAATGACGCTTGTTTAAACATGCTTTTCTTTTTAAAATGTCCTTTCCTGTAGTAATTACTCCAAAGCCAATAAACCCTAAAAATAAACTCCAAAATTCAAAGTAGAGACTAAAATATGCTTTATATCTTTCTTTATCTTTTTCTTTTTTTTAGAGAGAGAGATTTTTGCTATAGGGTGCATGTGCTCACAGGAGAAACAAAGAGATCAAAAGCTAGAAATCACCTCCTGGGTGGATGACTATACTTCAATCCTTTCTTCTCCATTCTCCTGTCATGATGTTGGGTACACATGCACACCTGCCTGGCGTGAGTTTCAAACCTCCAGGTCCAGGACTTGAATGGCAGTGAACTACATGTGAGTCCAGCAACGTAACCATTATGCCATCTGATGGCCCCAATGCTTTATATTTTTTTAAATTGCATTTTAGTTTTTACATAAGTCATATCCCACTAATGTCTAAAGGGAACATTTTTAATTAAATATAAAACTGATAACATGACCTCTGTATTTTGTGTTTTTTTGTTTGTTTGTTTGTTTGTTTGTTTTTTAGTACATGTCTTTCATTAGGGAGAGAGACAGAAAAAGAGAAGAGTGAGTGAGACAGAGCCTACAGTAGAGTATTCACAGAGCAAACCACCCCCAGCCTCAGACAGTCATGGATCATGGGCAAACACGTGTCTGGTGTATTCAGAGAGATCTCTGGATCTAAACCCAGGTTGAACCCCCTCCCTGACCTCAGTTTTAAAAGAAATGATCAGCATTCTTTGGGATGTTAATTTTTGTAACGAGTTATTAATAAATTATTTTTCTGCACACTACTATAACTAGAGAAAATATTTCTACAAGACACAAATGATTATTTCTTACTTATGCATATATTTGACAGATTGTTGTTTTTACAAACAATGTAATAGAGAAGGGAGAAAGAAATCAGAAGAAGCACACCACGTAGGTTTCAACCAAACCATCGGGGTTTTTTGGGGTTTTTTTGAGAGGCTTTTGCTATAGGGCGCATGCGCTCGCCAAACAGACAGAGAGAGATAGAGAGACAGAAAGCGAGAAATCACCCCCCAGGGGGGATGGTCACACCGCAATCCCTTCTCCTCCATTCTCCTCTTGGGATCTTGGGCATGCACGCACACGCGCCCGGCGTGAGTTTTAAGTCACTGGGTTCGGGACAAGAACCGTGGTCGACTACGTGGGAGTCCAGCGACATAGCCATTACGCTAACTGCTGGTTCCCCCATCAGTTTTATAGTAAATCATGGTCTCGTTACTAGGAACAGGAAGAACGGAGATTTCCATGATCTCCACCTGGAAACTGTTGATCCAGTGTCTGCAGTTTCCTGGAAACCCCCTTGGTAGTGGGTTCACAGGAGAAACATGTAAAATTGGCATACCCTCCTCATTTGAAGGCAGTGAAAGAGCAATCCATAGTTTTCAGGGACATCAAGGAACCCCTTTTTCTCCAGGCTTCCGAGTGCTAAGAAGGGTACAAGTCAGAGGCCTTAGACAACATCATAAAGGCCCAGGGCCCAGTTACTCCATCTCACAGTCTGGAGTAAGACCCGGGGTCCACCTTCCACTGCGGGGCCTGTGTGGCAGCGGAGCTCAGAGGCTGCGTACCTGAGTATACATGTTCAGCTTCCATGCTCGCTTAGGGGTAGGTTCAACTGCAGCTTCCATGATTTCTTTCTTTTAGCGGTTGCTGCTGAGGTGGGTGTCCTGTGCCCACAAGCAGTGTGGTGGTTAAGGCAGCTGGATCCCACATGGCCGAACACACAGTTCAGTCTCAGACCCAGGGGCTTGGAAAACATGCTGGACTTGTGGACACGCGTGCCCAAAGTCCTGAGAGGAGGGCCGTCCCTTGTGGGGGATGCTTCCTCACTTTCTCGCTCTGTGTCTGTGTTTGGTGAAAACAAGTGCCCCGTAACAAAAGTAAACCCGCTGAGTATTCTTGGTGGTGGTTGTGATAACGCTGACTACTAGTGGAAAGCAGTGTGTTGAAGTCAACTTTTGGCTTCTATCTTTTTCATTTCAAGTCTTGCTCACTTTCTTGAGAGTTGGACTAAAAGCATGTTCTACTTTTGTTTGCTGTTTTTAAGTCAACAAACAGTTGCCTATTAATCCTATATAAAATCTCTAGAAGGCATTGTATAACAGAGTTCCTGACAAGAACTTTAGGCGTAGTTAAAATATTTCACATCTTTCTCAATGAATTTTTAAAAATTATTTATTTAATTTCATTTTCTGTTATTTATTTTTTTTTAATTTAACCAGAGAGAGACAGAGATAGAAAGGGAAAGTGAGAAAGCAAGCAGCTAAGTCTTGGGACTCAAATCATAGTTGGCCATGTGGGAGTCCAGTACCTTAACCACCATTCCACCTACTGGTCCCCAAATAATTGGTTTCTGAAATCATCCTTAAAATCTTTCTCAAATCACAGTACGGCAGCAAGAGTCAGTATTGCATTATAGAACCTGTTAGCTCTCCCTCCTCCACACTCTTCTGGTGGTTTGACTTCTTCCGGGGGCAGCAAAGTTGAGAGCACGAGAAGGAAACAGGCCCAACTCCCCCAGCAGCAGCGACTCCAGCCTCCCAGAGTCTGCTCTGCTGGTATTGTAAGACAGACTCTCTCCCAGTCCTGAGGTTCTGCCTACGCATGCCTGGACAGCAGCAGGACAAATGTGGTGGCGCAGATTAATGAAAAGCATTTTTAGAACAACAACGGCCTCTGCGGTAGGACACACAATGGTCTTGAGCAGATCTCAATTGCACAGCTCAGCACGACCAGTTCTTGAAGACTTAGTTCATCCTCCTGTGACCTTTCTCATTTCCTACCATTCAAACTCCTCCCCAAGGTGGGCTTAACCACAACCCGGTTACTTTTCCCTTAAGAATTACATTTTTTTAAAACCTTGTTTAACATTTGATCCTATTACTTTGTCATTTACACTCTCATTTTTTCCCCTGGACCATTTGTGAGTAGATGACAATCTCTTGTATCCCTTGAATAACTTATAAATATCAAGTCCTTTATCTTCCAAGGAAAAAGATTTCCTCTTCCATGGCCACAGTACAGTTAGCAATCTCAGTAAATATGAGTAATATTTTTATCTATCGAATCTGTAATTAGTATTGCACGCTTTATCGACTGTCCCATACGTGTCTTTTTTATAACTTTTCTACCCTCCAGCACTGACTCTGAGATGGTTCAGGTATTTCCTTTATTTGGCATATCTCTTTAGCTTTTACTTTTTAATTTTTTATTAATTTTATTGATTTTGTATATTTATTTATTCAGAGACATTTTTACCTTAGGAGACATGCACTCACTGGAGAAAGGCAGAGACAGTGAGAGGGAAAGTTAGAAATCACCCCCCAGGAGGATGGCCATGCCACAATCTCTT
This sequence comes from Tupaia belangeri chinensis, assembly GCF_000334495.1. Classification (NCBI taxonomy): domain Eukaryota; kingdom Metazoa; phylum Chordata; class Mammalia; order Scandentia; family Tupaiidae; genus Tupaia; species Tupaia belangeri. The sequence goes on from NW_006159935.1 coordinate 425,267, forward strand.
CTCCATTTCCTTCTTGGGATCTTGGGTACGCATGCACACGTACCCAGTGTGATTTTTCAAGCCATGGGTCTGAGACTCAAACCATGGTCAGCCATGTGGGAGCCCATGTAACTGTTACACCATCTGCTGGCCCCTCTCCATAGATTTTCATCTGGAATATTCCACAGTATCTTATGGTAAATACTGCCTTCTCAAGTCACTCTCAATCATGGAAATCTCTGAGCCACCTTTCTCCGCGTTGTTGCTGAAACTTCAGTGCTTAACTATCCTTAAACCTGTAATGCAGCATGCCTCTGCTGTACTGTAAGCTCAGCTTCTTCAGTTTATCTGCAAAAATAATGCACACTTCTCCAAATCAATTTAGCACTTGATAATCCTAGATAAACAGAGTTCCTTAATATACTAATCGAGTCTTTGATTAGAATTTAATTTCCTCTGATAGGATACTGAAAATTACTGAGCTAACTTCATAGAAAAGAGAACAGGGCCAACTCGACCCCAAAGTGGAGCTTATACTACAATCAGGGAGGGTCTGGGAGATAGATCATATAGCATCCAATCCCTGCCCACCTCACTCCCAACACTGATTGACTTACAGTTTTTTAAAGTTCACAGGTCTTCTCTATTTCCTTATTCATTCAAATCAGGGTCAACAAATAGCATAGTGGTTAAGGCACTGGACTCCCAGATGGCCAACCACAGTTTGAGTTCCGGACCTGGTAGCTTCTTTCTCACTTTTCATCTCTCTTTTTTGTTTCTCTCTCTCTCTGGTGAACACATGTGCCCTACAGAAACTTAAAAATAATAATTACTACTACCAATAGTAAATTAAATAAATAATTTTTAAAAAATAATTCTAAAAAGAGTCAAATCTTCCGTGTCTTTTTTTTTTTAAAGAAAGATTTTTGCTACAGTGCATGTGCATTCACAGGAGAGACAGAGAAAGACAGAGACAGAAAACAAGACATCACCCCCCAGGGTGGATGGCCACACCACAGTCCCTTCTCCTCCATTCTCCTCTTGGGATTTTGGGCATGAATGTACCGGTATGAGTTTTAAGTTACTGGATTTGGGATTCAAACTGTGGTTGACTACATGAAAGTCCAGCAATGTAACTATTACAGCATCCGCTAGTCCCTATCATAAATCTTCTTAATAATTACACAATAATAACATTTTTAGTAGATATTAAGCAGTCCTACAGATTTTGTAGTACTGAGTCTGGAATTTGTCAAAATGATATCAAATCTATAATATTTAACTGTGTACTGAGTTCATAGCCCACTATCACAAAATACATACATATAGACATATATTTCTATATTATATATAATATAGAATGTGTCTTTTCTTTCTTTTTTTTTTGAGAGATATTTTTGCTATAGGGCACGTGCCTAGGTATATAGTAGGCTGTGCCATGTAGGTTTGGGTATATATACTCCATAAGGTTTGCACAACAATACCTAACAACACCTTTCTTAGGACACATCCTCTTTGTTAAGTTATGTATGACTGTATCTATGCATATCCTTTTTATTATTTACTATTATTTTTTGTTTTATTATTTTCTTTTTTTTTTTTTTAGGGCTTTGCCATAGGGCATGTGCACTCACCAGAGAAAAACAGAGACATAGAGAGGGAAAATGAGAAACCACTCCGCAGAGGAGATGGCCATGCTGCAATCCTTTTCACCTATTCTCCTCTTGGGATTTTGGGTATACACCACAGGTTTTTAAAGTTGCTGGTTCCAGGACTAGAACTGCTATTGGAAATCCAGCATCTTATCCACCATGCCACCAGCTGGCCTCTACATATGCATATCTCATTTCCTTCCACAACAATTTGCATGTTGGGTATGCCATACATGGGGTCATGGAAGATTGAAGAGCTACTACAAATAACTACACCGAGTAACAACTCAAGAAATGCAGCAAGGCAATGGATGATCAATTTTTGAATAACAAGGATCACCATAAGAAAGAGCCAGTCAATTAGAAAGTCAAAGAGTTATTTCTCCAGTTGAATAGAGAAATCTCTATCTGAGAATTTATCACATTAGTTCCAATTGATGAAGAGTATTCAGGGATACCTATGATTCTCCACTATGAGACCATTAGCATTTGCTAAAATTACTTGATTATCTCAATTTTGATGATTTCTTCTCCTCATTGCCAACTTTCTATATGATTTCTGACCTTACTGTCACATCTTTAATACATTTATTCAACAAAAAATTATTTCATGCCATCCAGCACTGTGCTAGGGACTGAGCTAAGTGGTATACTGCATTCAAATTATGGGTACTGTGCTTATGTGACCATGGCTTATGACCTAAGAAACAAACAAGAAAGAGTAGACATAGGCTCCTCCACCAAAAGCTGCTCTGTTCTACAAAGACTAATCTTCTTCACATAATACAATTGGAGTTCGTAATACAAATACCCCTCTAATAGCATCATCAAAGCTGCATATTGGAACTCTAATGCTGGAAGTCACGTGGCCAACTGTGGGTCCAGATCCCTGGCCCAGCAGGTCTGAAACACTCCATATGTGTGGGCATGTGCCCAAGAACTCAACGAGATGAAGGTCCAGGAGAAGAGAAACAAGGGATCTTCAAGACCTTTTGAGGGAACCTCTCACTCTGTCATGCATTTGCATGCACTCTTTATCATAAACAAAACTGCATATTCATATATATATTTTTTTCTAAAATAGGTTTGAAAAAAGCCAACTTCTGAAATCAAGGCAGAGAACTGTTAATTATATAAGTATAGAATACATTACAGAAGTATAGAATAGATAATATTATTTTACATAAATAAACATAAGTTAATATTAAAGAAACTGGCCAAGCAAAATAAATTATGTGCTACAGAATAAAACAACATTTTTATGAGTTGTAATATACTTGTAATGATGCAAATATTTACCTCATGTATATGATGACATATTTCCTCCTTCTGTTGACATCTTTCAAAATTTTTAAAGAATTATTTATTTTATTTATTATTATAGTTAGTTTTAATTTTACCAGAGAGAAACAGAAATAGAGAGAATGTAAGAAAGCAGGTCATCAGGTCTGGGATGTGAACCATGGTCAGCCACATGAGAGTCCAGCCCCTTAACCATCATGCTACCCGCCAGCCCCAAGATATTTGCAATTTAAAAATAACAAATTAAATCATCGTTAGTTAATTTTGAGAGCAAGATGTCAAAACAAATCCTGGAAAACCCTGTGGTAGTCGCGATGTATTTCTACTCCTGCAATCTTTGTAGTTGCAGCTCTATTTCACATGCTTTAAAAGAAGTATTAGGTTACTTTTCCACATGGCTCTGTCAAAACAATGAAGAAATCCAATAATTTAGCTTCGCAAAAAGCTCAAATGTAAATAAAACAAGATGCATTACTGCATTCTTGGGCATTGTGTTTTCATTACACTTCCAATTTTTCCCTTAACTTGTGAAATACTTTGTCAGTTTAAAAAGAGGAATTTAAAAAAAAAATTCATCATGTCTAAAGTATTCAGTTCTAAATTACCCCCAAAGATGTCATCTCATCTCTTTATGTATCTTTATATCAATACCAAATATATTTTACTAATCAGTAACAATTGAACTTCATTTGTTCTGAATTTTTAATATATCATGTAAAGATTACAATGACATACTTAGTTAGATGGTCTACCTTCATATCAGAATATACACGTTTATTTTATAACATACTACAAAGAAGCGAATGTGATCCTCAGGGGTGAAGGCAGAACTCTGAGGGGTGGTCCCTGAGTCTTTACCTGCTACAGGAGGGTTACTTGTGTAAACTTCAGACAGACCTTATGTTTCCTCTTCAATCTGCAGAGGACCCATGATATTTATATAACTTTACAAATCACTTTTATACTTGATCTCTCCTAGACAACATGTCATATTTTCCCCAAATTTCTTTTCTACTAGTAGCCAAACTGTTTGCTAGTCAAAAGAGAAAACCAAAAATTCTTAGGGTGACTTGTCACTGACGGAGACACGGTTCAGGAACAGATTTATTATTTTCTACATCCATGATAACAAACATAATTCTTTTTTTCATAAAAGCTTCTTGTTAGGCAGAATCATGCAAAACCATCTAATGGCAGCTGACGCTAATGTAAACAGTTGCTGGCTGGTCTCTGGTCTTTTGACGCCAGTTAACCAACTAGAAACTGGTATAAAGATACCACAACGAATCATGCAATCTCTCTGCCTGTATACGATCACTGACTGTGTAATATGCATTAAATTAGGAAAAAATAATCAATATGAACTGCGAATAGCCTGCTGTGGTCTACTAAAAACAGTGGTAAAGAGGTAATGAAGAAGCAAAGTTGAATAGGGAAATAGAGAATGCTGACAAGTTGCAAAGCTAAAATTCACATTTGGAACTCCTTAAATAAATCATAATCATTTAGTTTTAATTTCAAAGACTTTAAATAGCATATGACAAAATAAATAATTATGGCAGGAAAACAACATGACTGTATTCTGTATCTCAATCTCTCACGTTATGTCTTCTCAACCGCAATATAGCAATACAGTTCAAGTCCCAGACCTTGAAAACCACACCAGGCGTATGTATGTGTGCATGCCCAAGATCCCGGGGGAAAATGGAGAAGAGGGACTGCAGTGTAACAACCCCCTGGGAGGGGGGGATTTTTCACTCTTCCTCTTACTGTCTGTTTCTCTCTTTCTCTGACCAGCATATGTGCCCTAAGGCAAAAACCTCTTAGAAAACAAAAATCACAATCAAAGGAGAAAAGAAAGCATATCATCTCAACAAAGGGGAAAAATTAAAACAAGAAACACCAGGACTAAGATGGTGGGTATTTCTTTTAGAATCAGCCACAGTATGAAAGAGTACTATACAATGCATTGATCAACTATTCCCAGTTTATAGAGACCAAATGCAGAGGGCTATAGTCTCTGCTCATGAACAGACAAGAAAGGGTAGAATGATCTGGTATGTGGTTGAGGAGGAAAAGTACACAAACAGCAATTTATCTGAATATTCAAGATAAATAAGTAAATAACTCTAAACAGTAAACACAATTTGCTTTTTCACCTTTGAAATGCACTTTAAATAGCAAAGAAAATGTGTTTTTCCCCTCAGTCTGGCTGCTTTGTAAACACAAATTAATTAAACCCAATAATACCCTGGTGACTCTGAATAGGTATTTTCTCTCTGTGTTCTACAAATGAAAAAACTATAATACTAATTATGTACATTTATAGAACATTTTTTTCCTTAGGGGTTCAGGGTGCTTTACCATTTTGAAATTACTAAACAGATATTAATCATTATAATACCTCTGTAAGATATGTAAAGCTACCATTATAAGTATATTGGAAATTTTAAATTGAGGAAGGAATTTTATACTTTTTAAAATTTTCTCTATATACCATAGTCTTTCAATATAGCTGACAATAACTACAGTAACACTGAAAACCCACTTCAGAAATATGAAGGAGCTGTTCAGTTTTGTTTGTTCTTCTTTTCAAGACACTAATAAATTGGCCTCAAATTAAGAGAAGGGCAATACAAACACAATAATTATAGATGAAAAATAAATTTCTAGAGACCAGCAGTGAGCATAATGGCTATGTCGCTGGACTCCCATGTAGTCAACTGTGGTTTGAGTCCTGGACCCGGTGTTTAAACTCATGCCAGGTGCGTGTGCATGCGTGCCCAAGATACCGAGAGGAGAATGGAGGAGAAGGGATTGTGGCGTGGCCATCCCCGCTGGGGGGTGATTTCTCGCTTTCTGTCTCTCTGTCTCTCTCTGTCTGTCTGGCGAGTGCACGCGCCCTATAGCAAAAAACTCTAAAAAAAAAAATTGAAAAAGAAATTTCTATGATGAAGAGGACCGGGAGGGCTGTGGCCTGTGTAAACAGTAGGAGAGGGATATAAAATAGAGATTTCCCTGACTCGAATGTGTCTCCCAAAGGTTGTGTGTTGGAAACTTATTCTCCAATGCAGCGGTATTCAGAAGTGGAACCTTTAAGAGATGACTAGACAATCAATGCCGTTATGACAATAGTGAGCTGGTTACTGTAGGTGCGCACTCCTGAGAAAAGGCTGTTTGGCCCCCGCCGTTCGTGTGTCCTGTGATTTGTTTGCACTTCTACTTTCTGCTGTGGGTGACATGAGCAAGTCCTCACCAGATGTTGAGCAGATATGGATGCCACGTTCTTGAACTCTTCCAGCCCTCACAACCATGAGCCTAATCACTTTTTCTTTATAAATTATCCAGTCTCAGTTATTCTGTTATAAAGGCAGGAAAGAACTGAGACATGTAACAAAGATCAAGGACTCAAAAAGATGAGAACAAAACATGTGTCATCACTGTGAAGATTAAATAACATGAGGTTAGCTCAGAACAATCACTCAACACAGGCCTTCAGGCTCTGTTTCTTTGAGAGTTTTTTCTTTGAGAACCTACAACATTCTAAGCTTTGAATGAGTAGATGCTGTTTAGTTCATTTATCTAGCGATACAAACCAGTTCTTTTCTAAGAAAGTACTATCACAATGGCCTTCACTTCTATAGTCTTCTCCAGCAGACCCCTCTTGCCACCATGACAGGAAACTCAAATCTGGGCCAGAAAGGTAATGTTGATGGCCTCAGGTCAAACAGCTTAGGAAACAGAGATGAGAATGGTGGCACCCACAAAAGTATTTATAACAAAGCAAAACAACAGCAACAGATTAATATGGATACTGGTCTATGATATGAATTTGGTTCAGGGGTTGACAATTTGTCACAGCTGCAAAATTCACACTATTCCACTGTACCAACTTGAAGGGATTCTATTCCTAGAAATGAACTACAAAGGGTTATGATTAGCCAAGATTTCTTCATAATTCTTTTGTGCAAAATGCAATACGCCTCAACTCTGGGACAACATCCATTAGGGCTGTTCATGCCAAGAAGTAATTTTCATCTTCCTCAGGTATACACTTAGAGCAGAAAGTCAAAGAATGAGGGGGACAAACCAGGACATGGAACAAAGAGCACAACTGTTTGATAAACTCTAGCACATCCTTCGCTGAGCTGAGGCCCTCAAGGGACAAATCACACAGACTGTATTTTTCATTTTACACTTAACATGGAAATTTCAAAAGTTGTAAATGTTTAAAATAATGAATATTTTAAATAATGAAAGCTACTTTTAAGAATATAGATGGAAAACAATATATTGACTTCATTATCATGACCAAAGTTTTGATCATCCATATGCTCAGCCCATCTTTACATGAAAGTGAAAAATGGGTATAATCTAGGAGACCAGGAAACTGGTTAATAGACATCAAACACCTTCAACTTAAATTGATAGAATGCATTGATGTCTTTGCTTGACTTAACTTCATTACTGCTCAGTGTAGTGAGTCATTCATAAAAGTTCTACATAGTGTATCTATTATAGTTACATAAATATAAATATTTACAGACACACTTAGAAATCTCTATAAAAATTTTCATCTTCCTGTGTCATTTGTGTCCATGCAAATGTTGGAATTATTTTTGCACATTAGGAACCGTTTAAAAGCCAGCATGGTAGTAAAAGCAGCACTGAAAACTGAGATTACCACTCTGCTGTTATAAATTGGGCCTCTTAGGTGGTGCAGCAGTAATGTGCTGCTCAAGCAAAGGGGATCCATATTGAAGATCACAGTTCGGTTCTTGGGTGGACCTGTACACACTAGGCGAGCCCTTGCATAATCCTAGCTGGGAATCCTGGAGGAGGGGATCATGACCCTGTAAAGGAACATCTCTCTCTCCCTCTCTTTCTCTCACTCTGTCTGCCTCTGTCTCTCAATCTCATGGAAAAATTAAAATACACTGCATGCATACATACTTTTGCACTAGTTTCTTCTCTATCTTTTATTTGAATCATATTTTCCTGGAAGAATACTCTTGACTAAAATATAACCTTGTACTCAGTGAGGGGCAATGTTATTCTCTCGATCATCTATTTGTTACTTAAACCCTGTTTTTTTGATCTAGTACTTGAACAGCTTGAATAAGAGTAAACTGTTTTCAGCAGTGAACCAGAAACAGCAACTGACAGTCAAAAAACAATGGATATCTATTTTCACACTTCCCTACAAAGAGAAAAGGCTTGAGTACATCTGAAGTTTTAATGATGCTAGAAAAAGGAAATGGTGACCCTGTTCTGCCTCCTGGAGCATAAAATCTTGTGTTTAGTAATAAATGAACACAAGGGTATGTATTCCTTTGTACTTACACCAATAAAACAGAGAAGTGCTGCCTCCCCACCTCACAAAGACCTGTAATGTTTCTGCTGGCAACAGTCTTGCATGCATGGCCTTTCTCTGTGCAGACCCTGTCTGTTTCTCCAGCTGAAATCCCTGGTATTCCTCTACAGAAATCATGACTGTCAGTCACCAAGGTGCTCAGTATTACCCGTCCTGAGCATAGGAAGCCTTTGCTCCTCACCTCTCTCACTCACTGTGCCCCATCTCCCTGCATAATTTCCTTTTAAGTTAAGTCCTATGCCCCTGGAAGTTCTGCTTCACATTCCTGCCTTTCTACTATCCAGCCATCTGAAATGACTCTAAAAAGGAAATACCTCCCTCTCCTGCAGCTCCTACTAATCTTATTTTGATACCTCATTTAGAGCATTTACCAGATAGTGCCTTGCTGACTATGGTCTGCATAACATCAGGTTTCCAAACTCAGTGTTGAGAGGCCACTTAGGAGCACCGGTCCCACCATGACCCAATGCGGAAGGGCTTCCCGACCGCTGGCTGATCCTCACCTTGCTTTGCTCCCCAATTCTCTCCTGCTCGCAAGAATGGAAAACTTACACTGTCTTTATTAAATAGAAACATCTGGTTCAGAACTTGGTGCGGAGTAGCACCAGTAAGTATCTATAGCATAAGTAAAGCTGTTTATTTTAAAGAATTAAAAACTTTGTACTAGCTCCTCCTCACACTTAGCTGAAACACAGCTCTTTGTCATTTTTTGTTAAAGAGAAATTGTTGCTATAGGGTGTGTGCACTCACAGGAGAGACAGAGAAAGACAGAGACAGAAAGTAGAAAATCACCCCAGAGGGTATGATCACGCCACAACCCCTTCTCCTCCATTCTCTTCCCTGGATCTTGGACACACATACATACATACATACACACACACACACACAGCATGATTTTCAAGCCACTGGGTCAGGCACTCAAACCGGGGTTGGCCATGTGGGAGTCCAGCGACATAGCCACCCCTCCACCTGCTGGCCCTTTGCTTTTTTTTTCCTACCTAACAGTAAGCCTTCTGTGAAGATCAGAGGTAACCCAAAACCAATTACAGTTATATTCCAACTACAAATGCATCTAAACAAAATTTCAAACTTCAATCATTTTAGGGATTTTACTTAAAATTATCAGCATTTCTTTGTGTCCAAAAAGAAAAAGGCAGATGCCAAGTGGCAAAGGGTTCTGTCATCTTCTTTTATTCAGTAACTCTATTTTAGTGAAAATAAACTATAAAATACATACATATTATAGATAAAAATTATTCTAATTTCTTAATTACCTTTAGTAATGAATCAACTAAGTTAGTAAATGTAAATTTACTGTCTGAGGAGAGAGAAATCAGTTCCAAGGAGGTAGCACACTGATCTATGTATGGGTACCCAAAGAAGAAGGAGATGGCTGTATTTGGCCCCTTGAAAAGACTGTAATAGTTAACAAATGCACAGTCCCTTCATTTATTATTGTTATTGGAATGAAAGTGTATGAAACAATAAACCTTCACTAATTCCTATGATGTAAGGCGTCTCACTTTTTTCCACAGCTGTTCCATTGGTTTTACCACAAAGGAATCAAAGGGCAAACAACGTGAAGGCTGTCTCTATGATCAGTGTGCTGTGCACACTGGAGTGAGTGAAGTATGCCCTTAAGTACGTATACAATCGTGCACGGGGGGCAATGAAGTCGCTCGTTACCGACTCAATGGGATTTCTTAATTTTATTATACTACCACCGTGATTCATAAAAAGCATACAAAGATGTGTCCTTCAAATGAGAGAAACCTCTCCCATTCTCGAAAAGTAACATCAAACGCAGTGTGTGCCTAGCGATTAGATCTTCTGTCAGTTACAACGTACCACGACAGGTTCCCAAATTAGGAATATGTGGTTTCCTGAGTGGCAAATTTCATGGTTGAGGGAGTGGAAATAAGTTTCCCAGGTCATGATGAGATGTCGATTTGGGGAAGGATTCTAGCACCTGGAGATCGGATGAAGCATATGGCTCAATGTTACTTATAAAATTATCTCAAAAGTGGTGGCTCTTGGGAACCAGCGGTTAGCGTAATGGCTATGTCAGTGGACTCCCATGTAGTCGACCACGGTTCGAGTCCCGGACCTGGTGGCTTAAAACTCACGCCGGGCGTGTGTGCGTGTGTGCCCAAGATCCCGAAAGGAGAATGGAGAAGAAGGGATTGTGGCGTGACCATCCAACTTGGTGGGTTATTTCTCGCTTTCTGTCTCTATGTCTCTCTCTTTCTGTCTGGTGAGCGCACGCGCCCTATAGTGAAAATCTCTCCAAAAGAAAAAAAAAAAGTGGTGGCTCTGGATCCCTGGGGCTGCACCCCAGCGGAAGCGGAAGTCTTTCAAGCCTGTTACCTACACAGGGCCGTTCACTGCTGGTGAGGAAGGCCAGGGCTATGAAAGGTGGACATGGGCAGGAGCATGCTTCCTAGTTCTGGCATCATTCCCCGATCACGTGACCTCTGGGACAGCACTGGCAGCCCCAGGCCAATTTACACACCCACTCAGTACTCAGTACTCGTGTGCAAATTGGCACTGAGGAGTGCCCAGTGAGGGAGGTAGGGGCTCTTTTACTGTGTGCCAACAAAGAAAGACTTTAGGCTCAAATAACCATTGGTCTTGCTTGCCTAGGTCTGTCCATCAACAACAGTTATTGAGTCCCCACTGTGTGTATTCTTACTTTAAGTTCAAACAAACAAAGAAATGTGTGAAAGCCTTTGCCTTCAAAGAACTGCTGAGAGGATGAAGAGGACAAATGAATATGCAGCGATGGCATCTTTTAAAGCAGGTTCCTTGTTGTGCAAGTGTCCAGATAATTGAAGTTCTTTTAAAGAAATTAAAGAAATGTTTATTTTAGCCATGTTTGGGAGTGTGGGATATTTTTGTGAGGAGGTGAAAAAAAATTTCCAAAATTAGGATGTGGTAATAATGGTTGCTTAAATCTGAATATAATAAAAGATACAATTTAAATAACTAATTTTGTTTTATATGATTTATCTCAACAGAAGTGATAAAGCACTTTTAAATATATGCTCCTGTTTCGTTAAACAGATTATACTAATAACGGTGGTACCGAAAGGGGCCGTGAGAGGGTTGTCTATCCTCTATTGGCCATGACAGTTCTTGGCATGTGAGCGTAGAGCAACCTAATTCTTCCATGTGAGAGACTGAACTGAAAGCAAAACAACTAAGTTTGGAAATCATTTGATTGAATTTACATATAATTCTAAGTTTGGAACCTCAGGTTGGACAAAGTGAAAGGTCAGGCTCTCTGAGAGCATATCCCCTCATTACTTAGAATTTTATGTTTTTATTATTTCTTTGAGTAGGATGGCTAAAGGTGTCCAAAATGCATCATATATGAATATATATCTGCAACAGGATATTATGTGAGATTTCTCCACATTGAAAGAGCACTGAGTCACCCATGTAGGGAAGAGACACATTCTCACTGAGATGAGGCAGACTGGCCCTGTACTCATCAGCCCCCTCTGTAGCACCTGTAAAAGAACAGGATAGTTGTCAAGCACTATGCCTCATGGGAAGTACGTGTTTGTCATAAAAGGTTATTGATATTCCTTGGAGTTGAGAGTAGAATGTGAAGGTATTACTTGGTGTCTGTTCAATTAAGGGATTCAGGGATTTCCTTCCCTAGTTGAATGTGTATTTGGACATCTAACTGTGAGATCTGCCTCTGAACCTGCCTAAGAAATGGGGAAAGAGAATGGAGAAACATGGTAGAACTGGGACTTAACACATCTCCACCATTTGGCATGGTGAGAACATAAGAGTTTTTGATGGATCATAGGGATGTCATAGAAGGTAGTTAGGGTTGTATCTACTGGCAGTAATTCCACCTGCAAGGACTGTAAACAGGGCAAAGGTATTCCAATACCAAACATCTGTGGTTCGATGAACACTATTTTTGAATAGAAAATATAGGCTAGAGAAAATGGTGCAGTGGAGAGATGACCAAAGGACTTGCGAAGAACTCACAAGTCATAGCACACACAACAGAGAGGGTTTTAAGACACTTGCCCATAGGGCAACCATGGATAGTCTATGATAGAGAGGCAATGCAAACTGATGAAAAGAGAGTTTCAGATTTACCCAATTTGAAGACATTTACCCACTGCTCCTTCTGGCAAATTAAAAAACTAAATAAATAAATAAATGAAAATTTCAAAATAGAAAGGAGACATTTATGCACCACTCATCCAGTTCCTCCAACCAGCCTACATCATTCCAGCAGCTAGAGCCCAGAGAAGGCAAGGAATAAAAGGATGATTACTACTGGACCATTCAAAATAAATGCATCGACCTCATTTGAGGCTACCAAAGGAAGCATAAAAAATATCAAGCATCATTTAAAATATTTGGTACTCTAAAATGCTATGTAAGTGTTAATTTTGTCTTGGGCTAATCATCCCTAGTTTCTCTTCCTTAAAACTCTTGAAAATAGCTGATATAGAAGATAGTCACTTATGCTCCAGAAGTCCATATTAAAAATTGAAGTAATGTTTGGAAGGAGCATACATCAAACATTAAATAAATAGGTTCACCTACCTGCTCATATTACAGGTTTTGTGAAAGTTTCACTACCTCACTCTCAGTTTAACCCCCTTTCAGGGGTTCCCACACTTTAACAGAAAGTCAGTCTTCTGAGAGATTTTCTGCAAGACCTCAGATAGCAAACTCAATCCCAGCCCTTGCAGAATTCGTAGGATGATCATTCCATTGTCTGTCTTTGACTGTATACTTTCCTCCCACTGTGATGTTGAATTTAGAGTTCATACCTCCCAATTATCTAATAAAAAGGAGGAGAAAAACTTGCTTTACTCTGTGGGATATCATCTTTATTCCAAAGGTAACTTCTTCTCTGCCTCTACACTTTAACTGGCCCAAGAGTCATCTTTGGTCTCTCCCTGAGGGCCTCTATTCCTCAACAGATCCCTAAGGACCAGTCTTTCTTCCCACTCAGTCTCTGACCCCGAGCCTCTCCTCCCTAACGATCCACCTGACGGCAGCCACATTCGGCCAAGCATGCAGCTCTCACATCTCGCCAGTGGCTCAGCAATATTTCTGTCCACACTATTCCCAGACTACATGGCTATTCCACCAGTATCCATGTCTATACGGCTTGTTACCTTACGTTTTCCTCCATAAATACATATAGTAGTCACCATTCGGATCATCTCCTTACTCTTTGTTTTTTGAGACATTTTTGCTATAGGGTGCATGCGCTTGCCAGAAAGAGAGACAGAGCCAGAGAGACAGAAAGCAAGAAATCACCACCACCACCACCCCAGGGGGGATGGCCATGCCACAATCCATTCTCCTCCATTCTCCTCTTGGGATCTTGGGCATGCATGCACATGCACCTGGCATGAGTTTAAGCCGCCAGGTCTGGGACTTGAAACACTGTCAACCACATGGGAATCCAGGAACATAGCCATTATGCCACACTGTCTGCTGGTCCCACATCTCCTTACTCTTAAGTTCCTTTAACTCCTGTTATACCGATAATCTCTACAGCATACAACAACCTTATGTTTGATTTCACCCAGTCCTCTCAGCTTATGCTTTGGCACATATTTCAAGAGGTGTCATGATACAAGGAGTGTGTATTTCTCTGTTCGTTTCATGTGTCTATCCCTTGTGTTCTTACCTCTACTTAACCTCCTATACTTTTTTCGAATCTGTCTGCACTACCAATACTAGTATACAGAATTCAGGTTACATGAACTAATAGGTAATCTCCATAAAAGTATACTCAGAGATAGGTCAGAATTATCATGTATTAAGTCTCATTATTGTCACCATTTTAATTTCAGTTTCTCAGAATGGAGGCTGCAGTTAAATAATCAAAACTGCTGATTTTTTTTCAATCAATAATCTCTGCAGCTTGGATCATTACGATTAACAACACTGCGCTTTCCAAATCACAGTTCCTTAAATTCATTCTCTAAGGAAAACACCAATTAGCTTTCTATTACAGACAATTAAAAAATCTGCACACTAATTAACATCCTCTCTACTCGAATTTGAATCTGCGAATATTCAAAAGAAACTGCAATGAAAATCGGGGGGGGGGGGTAGTACGCTTTTGTTTCTCTCTAATGTCTTAAAAAAATATTCTTAAAAAACACTACGTGCATTTTTTTCCTAAGTCCTAGGTGGAAACAGAGAATAGCATTGTCACCAGTGACGGCAAATATATTAAAGAGAAAAGACTGAAGGATCTGAGAAACAGTCAGAGCCAATCCGCTGATTTCTTTCCATATTTGGGGAAAGCTGTCCCATATATCAGAAAAGCATGCTTTGATTACTATAGCCGCCATCAAACTTTTTCTGGGAGAAACAACAAGCAATAAGCATTTTAAGGAGGGAAGAAAAAGCGTCTGAGCCTGGCACTGCGATGCAATGAGCCGTGCACTGAACACTGCAGGGCTGGGGCCAGCTGCGAGTTTCGATGCCCCGTCAGCGTGAAAAGACGCTGGACAGCTGTTTCCATGCTCAAGGTCCTGAGGAACTGGAGAACTGGGGGAAGTGACTGTGGTGTGATGCAAGGAAACCTTACTGAGGGTGCTTCTCTCTCTGTCTCTCTCTCACAAGTATGGTATCATGAATAGAATAAACTTCGAAAACTGTCTGGAACCAGCCAGTGCTGTGGTAGTTAAGATGGCTGTGGCTTCCACACGGCTGACTATGTGGCTGGAGTCCTAGACTCAGCAGCTTGTAAAACAATGCTGGGTGTGTATGTGTGTGTGCCCCAAGTCCCAAGAGGACAATGGAGGAGAAGGGACTGTGCTGTGACCATCCTGCCTGGGGGCCAGAGGGGTGATTCTCCCTTCCCCAGTCTCTCTCTCACCAGTGAGTGCACGTGCCCTATCCCGAAACTAAGAGAGAAAGGGTCTGACGTGTCTCTACAGCTCTTGCCCCTAGGGTGATGCCTCCTAAGTACGGATGAGCAGTTAGGCATGCACAAGAAGTGCTCATGGAATGGATTTCTTCACCACTCTATAGCCAGTCAGTCATGAAATGTCAATGCCAGTTCTTATACTAGAAATGTCTCTGGAACTTTCTGCTGCTCTTAAAACTCCCTCCAGAATTCTATCACAGATTTTTTTTTAAATTTTATTCATTTAAATAACTTTATTGTAATTTCTGATTTACATGTAATAGTCATGCATCTTTGTGAAATGCCAGGGATATTTCAATGCATGGGGACTGTGCACAAGAATCAAATCAAGGAAATAGCATTGCCATCTTCGACATGCATTCTTACATTGTGTTGTACGCATTGGGGATACTCCAGTACTATCTTCTCTTACTACCATTGCAGATACCTTTCTACAAATTAGAAAGATAATAAGAGAAGTAACAAGTCTGAAATAATGACTCTACTCTTCCAAATGTCAACGGGCTCTAGTTTGTACGATACCACCTACATGCCTTTGTTAAACATAGAAAGCCTGGATGGACAGGCTTTTATCTAGTCTTTCATGATTTCTGACAATTTCTTCACCATACCTCATGCAACACCCAGTGTCCATCAGTACTGGACACTCCCATTGTCAGCCTAAACTCAGAGGAATACATGTCCTGCACGCCTGTATTTTTATTTATTTTTTTAAAGAGGTGTTTGCCTTAGGGAGTGTGTGCTCACTGGAAAGGCGGGGGTGGAGGAGACAGAGACATTGAGAGGGAAAGTGAGAAATCACTCCCCAAAGGGGATGGCCATGTCACAATCCTTTCTCTTTCATCCTCCTCCAAGGAACTTGGGCATGCACAGAAGTGCACCCGCCATAATTTTCAAGTCACCAGTTCCGGGGCTGGAACTGCAGTCGGCCATGTGGGAGTCCAGCAACGTGACCAATACTTCATCTTCTGGCCCCCCTGTTCGCCTTTTCACATCTGCAAATTACCCTCCCCATCTTTCCTTCATTCAGCAACAATCTAGCACTGCTCAGGGTGCAGGACAGATCCTCACATTACACTCAGTTAAAAAGTAGTTATTTTATTTTAATACAAAGATTCTTCAAAGAGTTTGTGGAAAAGTGAAATTAAAGTACAAGTTAATTTGGTGCCAAAAAAGTGGAAGTCCATCATTTTTATCAATAATACACATTTTCCATGAAGGTTTTGAAAGTCCCTTACAGATGCTTCTGATACCACCTCTGTCTTAGAGCCTTAGCCAACTCCTCAGCTAGAGGCACAAAGGTCCTCATTACGCTCGGACTCTAACTTCTGGGGATTTCAAGCACGTGTGTGTCTATCGCGCTTCCACTATAGAGCAGGTGCTTTCTTCTCATCTATATTCCTGACATCTGACAAGAATTCATTCTGCTGGGCTTGGAGGATGAATGAACGAGCAAAGTGATAAAAACAGACACCCATATGTTTGAACAAGAAAAATTAAATAATTCAGACTTCATAATTCGTAAATTAATTTTTATTTTGGACAAGCCCAGACAGAAATTTATGAAGTTTATAATCCTTTAACAAAAGACTTTGATTACTCCCTTGGAAAACAGTGACAAAAGGAAAATTAAGACTGCATGAGTTAATTTTAAGTATTTGTAGACCATCTAAATGAAAAATATCATTGTTTAATGTAACAGATATTTCTTAATAAAAATAACCTATTGAATTATGTAAGCTAGTATTTCAAATTGCTTTTTCACTAATACATACAATCGATTAACACACAAAATATGACCAGTCCTACCTATTCACAGATGAGAAGTAACGGGATCACTGAGTTCACGTGGAATTTGGGCCCAGACCTTCGGACCGCCACAGCAGTACTGTTTTCATCAGTTCAACATCTTAACATTTGTTGACTCTGATCAGAGTTAATGATTACACATCAGGCCTTCGTCATCTACAGGGTCCTGTTCCTACCTGGCAGGCAGTATGAGTACAGAGAAAGTCTAAAATCACGTTTCTGTTTCTTTCATTTTAACTCACAGAGGTAACGTTCCTCAGGAAAAAGCCTATGTATTATTTGTATAATCCCCTTCATACACATGTCTCTCAGTCCTCTGTCTTTACGACTTGTAATTTTGCTAAATGGGTGTCCAGAAGGATATGACACAACAGGGAACTTCCTGTTTTAAATATGAATTTATAGAAAAGTTTATCATTGATATACAAATTTTAAAGACAGCATCTGATTTTTATATTTTAGCATTTATAGGAAAGCAAATAACTGCTTCATGCAAAAAGGATGGAGGCTTTCATAACTGAAAATTTGTTTACAGGGAAAAAAGGTTTTTTTTTGGAGATGTTTTTGCCATAGGACGCATGTGCTCACCAGAAAGACAGAGAAAGACAGAAAGACAGAATGCAAGAAATCACCCCCTGAGGGAAGATGGCCACACCACAATCCCTTTTCCTCCATTCTCCTCTCAGGATCTTGGGCATGCACACACACTCATCCAGCATGAGTTTAAGCAACCATGTCCAGGAATCGAACCATGGTCGACCATATGGGAGATGAGTGACATAGCCATTATGCCAGCTGCTGGTCCTGAGAAAAAAGATTTTTAACTTCTAGAGTAAGAGTCAACTGACGACAAGGTTTAGGTATGGGATAAACACTGTTAGCTATTTTTTAAAAATTTTTCTTCAAGGAAAGAAATTAAATAAAACTAAATAAAATATAAGAAAGAAGTTAGAGGAAATCAAAATGTTTTCAAAAGAATGAAGTCCCCATAAAAGAATAAATATGCTACTATAGAAATCTGAGAAGATAAAAATTTTTAAATTCTATTTTTTTGTGTTTTATATTCTTTGTTGCTTCTTTATGATGGAATATAAATCATATTATAAAATGTAAAAATTAAAAGTATAATAAAAGGAAACATAATTTGGTCTGTTCTAATATTCTACTTTTGGTCATTAATAAATCCAGAAATTTACTCATTTTACAATATTAACATACAAAGAAAATATATTAATATTCATAGATATCCAAATAATATAAAATTCATATTTTATAAAAATAATTATTGGAATCAAGTCCTCATTCTAACAATTAAGTCAGATATTCTTCCATCAATATGCTAAAACACTTCTAAGCTTTAGCCTTTATTACACGAAATAGGTAAAAATAACTATACCTGAACAGCAATGTTCTAGACTGCCTTTTGTGAAAGCAGTTATAAACTGCATTTTATAAAAGCAGAATAATATAACCATAATTGAAAAATGCATTTAAAAAATATCAAGTACAATGTCAATAAAATTATGGCACCAAAATTTGGTCCACTGGGGATATAATGTACAACAATCATAAAGAATTAAAATACTATCATACATTCAAGAAATCAAAGTTAGATGTTATTTCATATTTTTAGTTGCTTTTATTGTAAAATAAACATAAGAAGAACCAATTTTAATCACTGAAGCTAAAATTTGCCAGAAAGAAAAGAAAAAAAGGAGAAAGAAAAGAAAAAAAGAGAAAGGAAACAGTCTATGGAGATAAATTAATGAAATTAAAGTTATACTGTATTAATTTGCTAAAAATAAGATAGTAGTAAATTACAAATATTAAAAAATTTGGAAAAATATACTGGTAAAATTCAAAATGAAAGTGGGGATATAACAAAGAATTTTAAGAGTTTAGTTGTATGATAAGAAAGTAAAAACTTCAATTGAATGTATTACTTTTGATAGTAACATAATCCAAGAATTAAGAGCTCTAGCAAATAACTTTCTACCAAAGAAAAATGAACCCAAACATTTTCTTGTCTTTGTCTGTTGTTTTTTTTTTTTTCCTAGACCAGAATCTCCATCCTCTGGCCTCAGCCTCTTGAGTTGCTAGAACCATAGGCTTGCTCTACCATGCCCAGCTTCTGAGGAGGCCTCACCTTGCAGAGTAGCAGTGTCAATGCCTCTGCAACTGGGCCACCAAGTATTCTTGATTGATTAGCATAATTGTGTAAACTTTTAATCACATTCTAAAATCTTCTCATGTGGTAGACAAAAATGTGGTAATCTGTCCAATTTATTCTTTGATAAAAATAGAATCATTTTTAAAAACTAAATACATTTCCAATAATTAAATTATGGTAATAACAACTGACTGGGCACTTATTGGGGTCAAATGCATGAGAAGATGTCTCGCATTATTTGACTTACACGCAACACCCCATGTTTGGTGTAACAATGTCCACTTTCTGGGCAGTGGTAAAAGGCTGCTGAAGAGAAGCCAGGTCTACATGGCAACCACAGTCCAAAATCCCTTGTCTAGTCAGAGTGAGGTACGTCAGGCCTACATGAGTGCTGAGACCCACAAGGTGGAGGATTGTAGGAAGGGGACCATGGAGCAATCAGACACTGTGAAGGGTGCTCCTATCTCTCTCCCTCTTACTCTTATCCTCATGTGTATACGCACATTCTCTATCATGGATAAAGGGGAAAAAGTCCACTTCATAAATTAAAAGACTGAGCGCAGAGTTCTTACATGTCCAGGGTCATCAGAAATACCTAGAAAAGCTAAAACATGAACCCAGTTCTATCTCACTCAAAAATGCATTTTCTTAACCACCAACTGTACTATCATCTCTCATCTATTATTATATACAAGTTATGTTATCTCATTATGCTTAGTTATAAAAGAATTCATATTACGATTTCCTTGCTGAATGTATTACCAGAAAAAACACTTCCTTTCCAAAACAATTTATCTCCTTGACTCAAAGAAAGTGAAATGAAACTGTTAATGCAAAAGTAAATAAACTTTAACTTGACAGGAAGGTTTTCTTTGGATTCTGAAACTTCTCTTTCCTTCATCTCCACCAACCTGCTTGGGGTGATTTGTTTTTCCCAGAACTGTTACTTCTCCTATATCAAAATGTTCCCGACCAGACTGAGGTAATCACTTCTAGCACATTTCTCCATTTCCACATTTCTACTCTATTGGCAGGTACTTCATTTCCTGGCCCAAATCTAACCACAGACTTTTCTGTATTGATCAGAGCCAAACCTCTGTGCTTCATTCTCGAAGGAACAGCTCTCTCTCTCTGCAATCAACTCCAACTACATCAGGGACAGCACAGGACAACGATATGTAAGGAAGAATAGGGGACTGGAGTTGGGTTTAGATATTCCTGACACTGTACTTGTTGGAGGACTGAGAAAATAAAAACAGAAAACAATAACACCAGGAGAAGTCCCACCTACCCCTGGGCATTCAGGTGCACATATATCAACATCAGATACTGTCTTCTGTGGGTAAATGCAGGAATCTGTGACCAGGCTGCCAGGTCAGTCCTGGCGTGTGTCAGCCAGAGCACAGCATCCACATTAGCATCACAACATCAGTTGACAGGAACCAGCAAAACTCTACTTAGCAGACAACTGATAATGCTGAACATTATCATTCAATGATATTTTAAGGGCAGGAAGAAATTCTACTCATAACTTGAATGTTAAATCCAGATGAGGTGGCCTGAAAAGAGTTTTGTAATCTGTGTTGAAGAAGCTGGAATTTCCAGTAATGTGTTTGGTGGTAAAAGAGGTTTGGAAAGGGTAACTAGAAGGCCCTTACCATTGACAGGAAAATTAGCCTCACCGCCATCATGGACATGTTTGTCAACAGGATGTTGGAAATTTGAAAAGTGTGATTTTATTTATTTATTTTTTTGTAACAGCACTTATTACATCTTTGTGTTCTAACTGCAGCCATCTCTTACTTCTGTAAGCTAAAACCATTAAAGGGCTATTTGAGCTCATTTGCACCAAGTTGCAAAACCAGCCCTTCAGAAAGTTCAGGCAAATGAACCCGAAAGTGTTTAAATAAAAATAGTGGTGGGAAGAATCCTGGCAACACAAGATGCCATGGTAGTCTGGATGGCACAGACACTTGGTATGGCTCTTGTGAAGAAGGTGCCCTTTAATACTGCCTGGAAAATAAACTGTTAAGTGCAGACCTTTGCTTATTAAAAAAATAACATGCACACCGGACACCCTTACCTACCCCTTCCCTTTACTTCATTCTGACTCACACCGTACAAGAGCCTCAAAGATAAACTAAAGAAGATAATGACCCTCAACGGCCCCATGAGACAAAAAGAACATCAACAATGCTAGTAGCTGTGAGGACACATTAAAGTCCTCACCTCAGAATTCCATGGTGAATGGGCCAAGAGCCATATTGAAAACAGCACAGTGATTAATTTCCCAAAGGTGAAAAGACTCAAGAAAGTAATAGAGTATAAAAATAAATGCAAGCATTGAATAACACATCTGAATAGGATACAGAAGAAGAGGGTTATATCAACAGGCATTCCCCAGGGCAAACAGAAATCCTTTTCCTGTAGTGCTGCCTCTGAATACATTAATAATCTAACAATTTACGGACAGAAATACCCCAGCCTGTAAGACTGTTGAGGGGATGTATCCAAAGTGGTCTGAGGAAGACCCTGCAGTGAAAGTAGTGTGGCTCTTCCCAAGCCTTTGGATATGAGTATCCAATTGGCAAAGGCAATCTACCCATGGAGCTGGTGCACAGTGCCAGGGACCTTCTTTCCTCTGACTGCTTCTTTACTGGCTCACTGTTAGTGAGGATATCAGATTCATTTTAACAGGCAGGTGTTACACAGTATAAAAATTCAAGTGATAGAAAACAAGGCAAATGATTTCACATATTATCATTGTGCCAACGAGCAGTAATTCCTACCAAATAGTATAAAAGCCTGTGTCATCTGCCATGTTGCCCTAAATCCATAGTCAACAGTAGTCAACACCAAAAGACTCACACTAAGGACCTTGAACTTCAGTGACATGGCTGTCAATTAACCCAGAAAAGACACAGGCACTACTGGGATTCATGCCTACTTTACCTCTTCAGCTTCTGTGATAAAAAATGGCAAGTTTCTGCAATTATCAAAAACACAGGAAACTGCCCATCTTCTAATATAAAGTCTACTTCAGAGTGGTGAGGACACTGGGAGAGACAAGTGTGATGGGAAGGCAGAAAAGGTACTGCTGAACTTTTTGAGAATCTGAAAGGAAAAATCTCAACATGTCTCCTTTCTCATTTTCTCAACTTGTTCTTACTAGACTTCAGTTGATAATATAGACTAAAGTATTTCACAAAAATATATGTAATAATTTACAACTATTCAAATAATCTTTCTCATTAGGTGTAATATCTTTTTTTGTTGTTTTGTTTTTTGCCATATGGTGTGTGCTCTCATTGAGACACAGAGAGAACAAAAATGAGAAATCATCCCCCATGGGGATGGCCAGTTGACTACCTCTATATTCTTTGGAATCTTTCAATCTCTCTAGAACACAAAAAGCAGGCTGGTTTAGATGATTTCCAAAGTTCCTTCATTCTTTCTTTTCGTTTCTCAGCCTTAGTTTCCTCATTTAAAACAGGAGGACAAGGAGTTCATTTGTTAATTTCGGTTTCCAACCATCTCTAAAATGTTCTATCTCTAAAACTCTTTTGAGATTTAAACATTTATTTCAAGTTTTCCAACCAGCAGAGAAAACAAGAACTGATGTATAGACCCTTAAAAATCCAATTTCAAATCATTTTCACCCTATAATTTTAATCAACTAGACCATTTTGATGGGTATTTTTCATTTTCACCCCATTAACACTAGACACATTACAAATTCACTGAACTTTCTTTGCTGTCGTCAGAGTGAGTTTGTAATAAAAGCTACTTCAACATTTTTCCTCTTAATATTCTGCCTTAGTGTACAAAATCCTTAAAATTTCATTATATTAATTATTATATTTATAAATCCCTCTGAACATAATTAGAAATTTTAATTTGTAAGCATTTTCAGGGTGCAGTCAAAGCTATAGATCAATGTTGAACATTAATAAAAAAAGGTCAGTAAAAATTAAGTTGGTGTTTATCTATACTAGCTTGTTATGAATTTAAGATGTTAATTTTAATCCCGATGGTGACAACTAAGAAAACAATGTAAAAATATACAAAGGAGAAAATCAGGAAGGAGTAATCATTAATAATAAAGGAATAATAATACAGGAAAATAAAAATAAATAATAAAGTAAGGTTACTCTAATATTTTACAAAATCAGCTCACAATAAAATCAAATATTTTAAATGCAACTGGAAACACAGTACTCTGTTTATTGCTTAATTTTCCCTAAAATTGTGGCTATGACTTTTTTATTCACAGTTATTTGGAAACTCCCTCTTATATTAGGAAACCTCAAATATTATTTGTAAATGATACATGTTATATTGTAAATTATACGTAATAATGATATATCTCAATTATTTAAGAAGTTTATTTAAAAATTGTATAGTTTCATTTTTCAAAGCTATGGCATAATTTATTTCTCTTTTTTCCAGGTTGTTGATATAGGGTGCATGTGGTCAGCAAAGAGGAGAGAGACAGTGAGAGGAGAAGGGAGAAATCACCCCTGGGGGGATGGCCATGCTGCAATCCCTTCTCCTCCATTCTCCTCCTGAATGTTGGGCACATATGCACATGCACCTGGTGTGATCCTCAACCCCAGAGGTATGGGACTCCAAACACAGTCATCCATGGGAGTCCAGCTCCTTAACCACTATGCCACCTGCTGGCCCCAAGATATTTTTCTTTTAATGACAATGTTACTACAAAATATTAAAATTATGATTTTGTATCTAATAAATAGTACTTGCCAATTTGATTTTCTAAATAATAAATTTCAGTTTGCTAAGAGCTAGTGCTGTCAAATTGCCTCAAGATGATTCTGGTAAAATATATTATCATCTTGAAGTATGTTAGCCATCATGATGCCCCGGGTCTGAGGTAGGGCACTCTAAAATTCTAAGTATTTCAGTCAGTTTCTCCTCCTTGTTTATTTTCATAAATAGCTAGGATTGCTCTAAACCTAGTTCAGAGAAAGAACAGAGAACTAGTTTAGCTGAATCACCCATTCAATGTCAAAATCTGTGATGACAGTAGAGTAGCAGGTAGATTTTTAAGAACTCTGAGCTCTCTAGGAGCTGGCAGATGGTGTGGTGGTTAAAGACGCTGCACTCCCACGTGGCAGACTCTGGTTCAAGTGCCAGACCCAACAGCTTGCTTTCTCACTCTCTCTCTCTCTCTCTCTCCCTCTCCCTCTCTCTCCCCCCCTTCCCACATCAATCTAAAACAAAAAGAGTTAAATAAAATATTTTCTTAAAAGAATTTTGAACTCTCAAGTTGGTCAAATTTGTTAGGATTTTGCTTCTATCTTCATGTGATCTCAGGCAGATTAGGTAAACTCTAAGCCTTGGTCTTCTAATCAGTACAATGGACATAAAATGGTGTCAATAAAATGGCCCCACAGAGGAGAGGGTGAAAGTGATACAGCGCAGCTACGTTACTCAGCAGAGTGCCCGGCATTCAGCAAAGAGGTCTAAATGGCAGCTGTTAAGAGGATTGTTTCATGTTTTGTTGGACTTATTTAATTCTTTATTTTTTAAATAATTATTTTAATTGACTTTATTTTATTTTATTTTATTTTGACCAGAGAGTGATAGAGAGAGAAGAGGGAAAGTGAGAAAACAAGCCGCCAGGTCTGGAACTCAAACTGTGTTCAGCCATGTCGGAGTCCAGAGCCTTTAACCACACCACCTGCTTTTCCCTTCATTCTTTTTTCTTTAGAGAGATTTTTGCTATAGTGTGTGCTTATCAGAGAGAAAGAGACAAAAAAATGAGAAAATGCCCCCTGGGGCGATGGTCATGCCATAATTCCTTCTCCTCCATTCTCCTCTTAGGATCTTAGGCACACACACATACACATACACACACACACACACACACACACACACACACACATTCACAGTGTGATTTTAAGCCCGTCGGGTTTGGGATTCAAACTGCAGTTGAGTACATGGGAGTCCAGTGACATAACCATTATGCCATCTTCTGGTAATTCTTATAATTACCCTGTAAGACTTAAATTTACGAATAGATTTATGTAACTTTTATGACTTGAGAGGCAGTATAAAAATGAGCTGTATTTCTTCAGAGCAACGATGCCTCCCATGGTTTGAGCCATATAGACCCAGAGGATGAAAACAGAATAAATGATCATCTGTCATGTATTACCGAGTGCCTGTGAGTATGCCTACACTCACATTGGCTTGAAGGTGAGCATCCCTAATCCTAAGTGAAACCAACCATTATGCCAGATTTTAGGCTATCCTCATTTTGAATTAACATGTTTTATTTACCCCAAATTAGCTATATATCTAGCTAACTGCATCAGTTAGTGACTGGTGAGCAGTTATCTGATTCGCACATGTAAGAGATGTTTATTTCAAGTGTAACTGCCATGCCAAGTTTAGAAAGATATCTTAGGGGCCAGCTGTGGCATGGTGGTTAAGCGCTGGACTCCCACATGGACGACCTTGTTTTGAGTCCCAGATGTGGCGGTTCGATTTCTCACCTTCTCTCTTGCTCTCACTCTCTGTGTCTCTCTGCTGAGTGTATGTGATCTATAGCAAATTAAAAACATAATAATACTAATAAATAAAGTTAAATAAGTATTTTAAAAAAGAAATGCCTTTTAAAATTTTCAGGAGCACAAACTGAACTGAGATCATATCATGCCTTGTTTTATAATCCTAAAACAGTAGAGCATACATAAATTATTCATTGTGATATGCTTTCTGCGGTAATGTAAAAACCTCAGACTCTCTTTAAATTGTCTACTTGCTTCTTAGCACTTTCCAGGTATTTATAAAAAGCAAAACCAAAACCCAAATGTCATATTTGTATAACTATCAAAGCTAAAATAAACTTCATTAGATAATCTGACCAACAAAGACAAGTGGCCATCATCTGGCCATGGTGTTGTAGAAGACCAAGTAAGCATTTCAAGATTTGAGTAAGAGGAAAACGACCCTGTAACCTGGCAATATTACCTCAGTCACATAACCCCTATCCAGATCATCTCAGATATCTGTAAATACTAGGCAAATACAAAAAGAGAGCTTTGACTTCAAGACTAATAATTTTTAAATCATTGTTCATTTTGAATCAATTTTCAGAAATACATATTTACAATGCTTTTTTAAACTTATATTTACTTTTTTCTACATTTTTAAAATCACATGTGATCACTTTACTTCGTTATGACATACAACGTCATGTTTCTCAACATGAATACAGTGCATGTTAGTTGAGTCATAGATATTACCATATACGCAGTCATCAACAGACAACTTTTCACTTCTCTTCTGTTTCCCCAGTCCCCTCCATTCCCATTCCCTAATCATTTTTAGCATGATGTTTCATTTTGAATGGTTGTGATGGTAGATTTCAGATTTTTTTAACTATGTAATTATTCCCCTCTCTCGCTCTTCCCAATTTACCACCCTCTTTTTAATTTATCACTTCCCATGAAAGAGAAAAATAGCAAAAAAAGAATAAAAAGCATGAGGATTTTTTTACAACATCCTAAATTATAATTTTTTTTCAAAATATGTTCTACTACTCTTTCTCAATATCATTACCAAAGATTTATTTACAAATTACTCTATGTTACATGTAAGAAATAATTTAAATGAAGGGACAGCAGGTGGCATGGTGGCTAAGGTGCTGGACTCCCATATGGTCAACCATGGTTCGAGTCCTATACCCAACAATTTGAAACTCACACTGGGTGTATGTGCATATGTGCCCAAAATCCCAACAGGAGAATGAAGGAGAAGGAATTGTGGCATGGACATCCCCACTGGGGGAGGGGGGGTAATATTTTGCTTTCTGTAACCAGTGAGTCAAGTGCCCTATAGCAAATAGTTCTCAAAAATAAAGAGTTTAAATGGAAAAATATGTTCATGTAGTAAGTGACCTTGAAACTCTTGTAAATTTTCTATTATATTTCAATGAGGAGGTCCCAGATAAATCAGAACATATGTGCATAGGAAGTTTATTTCCCTCAGATACATCATTTCCTTTCATTAAAAGGTTGTTTTTTGTTTGTTTGTTCATTTTTTAAATATGGCTCCAGCAGTTGATACGGAGATTAAGGGACTGAATTCCACAAGGCCAGTTTTACAAACTGAGTCCCAGACCCAGTGGCTTGAGAATCACGCTGGACACGTGCATGCATACCCAAAATCTCAAGAGGAGAGTGGAAGAGAAGGGGTTGCACTGTGGCCATCTCTTCCTGGGGGCTGATTTCTCACTTTCTCTCTGTCTCTCTCTCACTGGTGAGCACACATGCTGTATAGAAAATACAAAAATAAAAAAAAGAAGAACTAAAAAATTCAATAGGGCTTTAAAGACATAAATTTTACATGACTATAGACTTAGAAGGCAGCATATTAAACCTATAAGCTCAGAGGTAATGCACTTCCTAAAATGTGAAACACATTAGTTCCTTGCAGAGGCAACATAGAAGAGAGAAAATTCAAGAATAACTGACTCCTTCAAATCCTTGTTGTTGAAAAGCCATAATATACACGACCATTTATACATGATAATCTAAACATAATATGCTCCTGCAATTTGCTTCTACATATTTTTAACAACACATTTTTATATGTCATGTAATACAGTAAGTTTTGTAACTTTTCTGCTGTGAGTCATTAGGAATATTTATATTCCACATTAGGACTTAATTTTACAATAAGAACATATTTATTTCCAGATACTACTTGCACATAGGTTAGTTTTCCAGCTACTATCAATGTCAGAATAAATAAATAAATAAAATAAATATCTTCAAAATGATAATCCATAAGCAGGAGTTCCATGAAACTTTTCAAATCAGATTAATCCAATTAAGCCATCATCATAAGGTAGATACTCCTAAACTTGAAGAATGGACTCTAGCATGTGGTATATTCACTAGCAACAGTTGTCTTGTTTACAAGTAAAAGGGACTGGGACTTGCAGGTGGCGGAATAGTTATGTCACTGGACTCCCACAGAGTCGACTACAGCTTGGTTCCAGACCCGGCAGCTTAAAAATCTCAGGGCCGGCACGTGTACATGCGTGCCCAAAATCCTGAGAGGAGAGTGCATGAGATGGGATTCTGGTGTGGTCATCTCCCTGGGGGATCGTTTCCAGCTTTCTGTCTCTGTCTCTCTCAGTCTATTCAGCGAACACAGGAGTCCTACAGTAAAAATTTCTCTCTTAAAAACAGAAAAAGAAGAAGTAAAAGAGATTTAAGACAATATATCTTGTGAGACCTAGTGATAGAATATTATGTCTACTTCTGTGGAAAGGATTTATGATGTGAGATTGGACAGGAAAAGTTACATTTAAAGAGCCCGTGAAGAATACTTGGATACTGCATCAGCTGGATAGGGATCATTAGGAATAAACCTGCCCAAAATAGAAATAAAAGCTGCCCAAAATAAAAATAAAAGCTGCCCAAAATAGAAATAAATTAGTCTTTTTTGCCCTTTGTTTACCAGACACAATCAATCTCACACACACACACACACACACACACACACACATACACACACATACACACAAACACACACACACATACACACATACACACAAACACACACACAAACACACACACACAAACACATACACAAACACACACACACACACACACACACACACACGATGCGACTGCACAGACAAACCAATTAAGGCAACTGAACAGAATTCAAAACATGTATATGTGGTTTAACTAGCTACGACAAAGGGGGATTCTCCCAGACAGGAACAAATGCTGACGTTCCTAGCTTTGCCGGCCCAAGTCACAGGCAACAATCCATGAAGAAGGACTGCAGTACAAACGTCGCCTTGTACCAAAACCAGCTACTAGGCAGCAAGAGACTGGCAGCTGTCATTCAGCACCTGTCCACACAGCAAATGGGCCCTCCTGTCACGTCACAGCCTCCTGCTCTCATGAAATGGCCACAAGAGAGTAAGTGTTCTCCACCGGAAATCCATGATAGAACCCTGCTAAATCTGAGACGTGCTTATCTGTGGCCTGTAGTCCCCCATGCAGTGCCTGAATGAATGAATGAATGTGCACTGTGAGTGAATCTGCCCATGTTGTCATACAGGCTGACTTGAAGATTGATCAACAGGTAAAACAGATCAACTGGTGTTTTATATTTCACTATATCATCAAAATCGCAGCTCCTTGGCAGGAAGGCCTCTTTGCAAATAAGAAATAACTAGCCAAGTGTTGCCCCGCACAGGCTTCACCCACAGGAGAGGTGGGGAAGAGGCGGAGTGACAAGCCTACTGCTGCTTCGTGCTGCAGGGCATCGGGTTCCCTGTGTGTAGAATGGGAGCACGCCGCCTGCTCCATCTACTTTACAGAGCACTGGGTGCTTTAAGTCAGATGCTTAGGAAATGTTCGGTAGACTAAAACATTAGCTGAATAAAAGTCATCCTTGTTGCATTTCACAGCAGAGGGGAAGCACCACATTACTGCACAGGGTCTTTTTTTTAATTTATTTATCTATTTTATTTTATTTTATTTTTTTGGAGAGATTTTTGCTATAGGGCGCGTGCACTCACCAGACAGAGAGAGACATAGAGACAGAAAGCGAGAAATCACCCCCCAGGGGGGATGGTCACGCCGCAATCCCTTCTCTTCCATTCTCCTCTCGGGATCTTGGGCACGCACGCACACGCGCCCGGCGTGAGTTTTAAGCCACCAGGTCCAGGACGCGAACCGCGGTTGACTACGTGGGAGTCCAGCGACATAGTCATTACGCTAACTGCTGGTTCCCAACTGCACGGGGTCTTATACTCCTTCCAGATTTCTTTGGACAGATCATTCATTAAAGATAGGTATTTATTTCTATTGGGAAACAATCGTTAAGGAACCTCTGAGCCACAGAAGTATGTACTGTACATAATCCCTGCTTCTACCTTTTGTGTACATTTTTGCCCAAAAATGAACAAAAACACTTTACGCAGGAAACACAAGCATCGTTAGAAGTGCATCTTCACCAATTAATAAGGCAATACAGCCTGTGCAAATCCATCTTGCTGGGAAATGACAATTTCATCTTTTACAATGCATGGGAAGAGTTTATACTGGCAAATAAATTTGCATCTGGATCTTTCATATAAATTGTGGAAAGGATACATGATCTTTTATTCCTATCTATAAATGGATCCATCAAAACATCTGAATCAATACAGATAAACCATCTGAATGCTAAGTAACAACACAACACTGACTGCAGCCATTATGAAATAATGCAAATAAAGACTAATCCCAGCTGCCAAAATACACAAATAATTTTGGTAGCATAGTGAATGCAAAGCAGATTTTCTTGTTAATTCTAAATTTCTGGAGCAACAAATCTTATGCTTTCTACAGACAAAAGAAAAACTACGCGGGTGAAACTACGTCCATCATCACTAGATAGAATGTTCACTGGCATAATTATTTGCACACACTTATTTTTCTCAAACCTGTTACAAACTATAGAGATGAGCATTTAACAGATAAAGAAAACAATCTGGATAAAGTCCAGTAGAACACACATAATTAATCTCATTGTAAAATGTTGCTTAATTTCTTCTTTTAAACAAGGGATCAGCAGTATGAACAAGTATCTGCTTTTTCATGATCCAAAAGAAAATAAGTTGTTAGCTTCATCCTAGACAGACTGAATATTCATCCACAGTATGAGACTGCTAAGCTATTCAACAATTTGGAAACATCTCCACGGTTGAAGTAGGACTAGAAAAGCATGAAGCTCTATTTCTAGACCAGCTTCCTTCTGCTGCCCTACAGCTGATCACAACAAGCCAAGAGGCCACTCAAAAGACAAGCCTAAGGCAGAATTAGGAAAGAGAGGCAGTGTCTATGTTCTAAGCCTGAGCCTCCTGTTTTACAAGCACATAACCTGCATGCAGGTGGCTCCCCCCAGTACCCCTGCAACAAGTATCTCCCCCATGCTGTCGACATTGACCCTTTGGAACATGGTTGATGATGCCCTGTTCCAAGGGCACTGTCACTGAGCACTTACTGCATCCTGGCTCGAGGCTAGATTTATGTTATTGGTTCACTAATTACTCTGAAGGCAATTAATGAAGGTGAGAAAATGTTGAGGCAGGGATCTGAAAATAGGCCCTCTGTCACTGCCTCCTTAAAAAGATAAACTACATTACCCTCCGAGGGAACCCGTGTTTCATCGAGAGAGAAAGACAAGATTCTAAAATGTGTAGCTGACACATTACGGTTTTCTCTTTTTGAGGAATGAAAAGAGCTAGGACGGGATCCTTGCTGCCCCTACTGGAAACTCTTACATCCCCCCTTTCCTCTCCCTGTCAATATTAAAGCCCTTCCAACTTCTGAGAGTTAAAATCAACGACTTGACTGACCGCTTTTTAATTTTGCCAAGAGTATTCTTTCATTCCTTCATCCACAGAGTGTCGTCATGTCTAGGTTGTCTGCTTGTCCTGAGTTTTGCTCTGTAACTAGGGAGACCATGACATCTCTGTCTCCTACCCCAAAACACGCTCCAGTAGTAAAACCACTGGGGAATAACATAGAGTATTTTATTGGGTCACTGGAAAAGTCATGTGTTTTTCTATGCAAAATGCATCATGACCTTTCCGACGACCCGGTATTTTAGAGTGGATGTTTTGTAGAAAAGTCAGAAGAGGTGAACAGCTCACGTGTCCTTGTCTCCTCTACCCAAATTGCCCAAAGTCACGTCAAGTTGCCCACATCTCTGGCTCAGCATCTTACCAGCGCTCCCCTTCACCTTGAAGTCCCACCCCCCGACAGCATCCCCTCCAGCCAACTATGCCTCGGCCGTGCCTCACAGCCTCTTCCCATTCTCCCTGCCACCACTTGCACAAAATATTTCACCTAGTTTAATTCAGAGCGAAGATGATTTGCCTTAACTTCCCCTAGACTTGAATATTACATACGAGGACTCTGTAAGCACTGCTAGACAGACACTGAGGTTCCCCCGATGAAGGGGCTGGCCATAAATACTGATAACAACACATCAACCACACAATTCTATGGCCTTGACTAAGTTAGAGTCTAATGAGAAAAGGTGGATGTGCAAAATGACCATCGTTTTTGATAAATGCTGAAACAGAAATACACTGGCAGTATTGTAGGGATACAAAGAAGAGAGCTCTTTCTTCTTTTTTCTGCCTCAAGATGTCAGGAAACGCAAAAAAGGAACTGTCAGGAATCCTGAAAAATGGAGAGCAGAGTTTTCCAAGGCAGCACTATCGAGGAGGGGGCTGCAGAAGAGCATGTGTGCACAGCAAGCGGTCCCGAGAGGTCAGGGCATGGGTGAGACCGGACAGCTCCCCATGGCTGTGTGAGCCCGAACCAGAGCTCGGCAAACACCGCAGTGCCTGCACACCAGCTTTATCTCAAGCTTCCCCTCATCCCCGCCCCCACGCTCTTCTCCCGCAGCGCAAAGCAGTCCCCTCTCTCCCTGACAGAAGACCCTGCTGGAGGCATGTATTTGGACACAGGGGATAGGATAAAATTGATAGATTCATCTTAATTCTGCTCTGAGGTTTCTCAATTTAATGAAATAACTTTAATGCTCTTTGGCATCACACTTTGGAGAAACTTTTTTTTTTTTTAAAGTCATTATAAAAATCATGATTTTGCTAAACAGTGTACATAGTAAAAGTCATGATTCCAGTGGATGGAGCAGAGGTGACATCAGAAGAGCCAAACATGGCCTGGCCCAGAATACATAGCAGAAGTCCGGATCTGCGGCAGAGCCATGAAATGGAAAAAGCACATTTGTGAGTAAAGACAGAACGTTCCTGAACACTGCTTGGCTAGTCACCTAATTTGGATTTAGGAAATTTCACATCCTATTTAAAAGGAAGGGGACAACATCCCTAATCAAATACCAAAATGATTCCTTAAAGAAACATTGATGTTTTAGAACAAGAAAGCAGTAATTTTGATTTGTTTAAAAGTCTCACTGTGGTGCTTCATACTCATTCTATTTAACACAGGCAAGATGAACGTTTTCAGTAGAGCTTTTACATGCATGGCTACTTCAATCGCCCACTGATGATAGTGTGTGTGTGTGTGTGTGTGTGTGTGTGTGTGTGTGTGTTTTGCTCCCAGACTGTTTGTGAATCACGCAACTGTCTGATATGGAATCTTTGAAGACACAGATCCATAAATACAGTAGGCTCCAGGCTAAAACCTCTGCCTACACAAAGACCTATGAACAGAGTTACTGCTTAGCAATTGTTAGGGCAGAGAGCTGGCCATGCAGATTCATATTTAGAAACATAATAGCAAGTGGAATTACAGATGCTAAAATGTCACTATGGAGAGGCAGACATTTATTTTACTTAGAAATTCTAGCAATTGCTTATCAGATATTTTAAATGTAATTCAAATTTTTAAATATTATTGAAGTCAAAGATGAACTATTCGACTTGTGGTTTTATACAATAAATATTGAAAGGAAATAATTTCTAATGTCATTGGAAATAGGACATACATGTTCTGCTTCTATCAAGACGCCATCAAAGGCCAGCTCCGTGGAGTTTTTTGGCAATATACGGAAGTGGATTTCCAAAAGGCAGACTACATACGTGTTTAGGATACCAGCAAAGCAGAAGAACCACGGGACTTTTTGTTGAAGAGCGTATTTGCTATTTTACGAAAAAGGAAACAAAGTGATTATCAAGGGAAAAACGAATCACTGTCAAATCTTAGTTTAGCTAGCTTTTGACCTAACAGAGTTCATTAGCTGAACTTAATTCACTGGCTGAGGTATACAACCCAGTTATAAACACGGAAGAGGCATGTAGCCTTTCTTACTCTCAGTTCTCTCATAGTAAAATGATGATAAAACCCTTCACAAAGAGACGTAGCGAGGACTGAGTGCAGTAGAGCATAAGGAGCATCTTCTGCTATCATTACTAAAGAGCGTGTCATCTCTTCTGTGGGACAGAACTAAAAGAAGATTAAAAATTACAGTTATTGCTGTTAGCTATAAAGTAAGCTCTTATAACGATATTCATATTCCAATCTGGCCCATCTAAAGCACATCGTCATGTTAAACAAGCAGATCAAATTTTTCAATATAACACACACACACACACACACACACACACACACACACGAGACAAACCAACAAAATGACTCCAGGGCCAGCCCCATAGCATGGCAGTTAAAAGAGCCAGACCCCCATGGCCACCACGGTTCTCATGCCAGTCCTGGAGACTCGACAGACATGCTGAGAACATGAGTGCATGCCCGGAATCCTGACGGGAAAGAGGAATGGAGGAAAAAGAAAAGCAGCATGACCATGCCCCACTGAGAGGCCTCTCTCTCCCTCTCCCTCTTTCTGGCGAGCACACATGCCCTCCAGTAATTAAAGCAAAACAGTTTTAATATTATGAAAATATGTTGACCTTGTTTCATACGTTGCCAATTCTCATTCATATAGGAGTCTTGAATCTTCAAGAATTTAGTTAATCTTATTAAATAATAATTTCTGAATTTAAACATCACAATATATTTGCATACATTTTATGAATTTACATTTCCTGTCACATCTCTATAGATCCTTCTTCACATGCATTTTAAGAACATACATGAATTTAAAGAAAATTTCCAGACATTTACAATCTCTCATTTTAATCCCTACCATGGTAACAACCACAAAATTTTGATTATTTTGAAAAAGACACAAACATTTACAGAAGCTTCCATTACTGAAATGAAGCCCTACTGTCTTAGTCAACTGTGGCTGGCGGATCAAAACACAATAAGCTGCGAGGCTGAACAAGAATTTACTTCTGACAGCTCTGGGGGATGAAAATTTGAGATCAGGGCGCCATTATGGTCAGGTTCTGGTGCGGGCTTTCTTCCTGGTTACAGACTGCTTTGTCCTCTCATGACACAGAGAGAGAGAGGGACAGAGGAAGTGAGCTCCAGTGTGCCTGACCAGGGCACTAATCCTACCACTAGACCTCACTTACACCTAATTACCTCCCAAAGACTGCTCTCAAAATAGCATCATGCCGGGGGTTAGGGTTTCAACATATGAACATTTGGGGGGGGGACATGATTCAGTCCACAGTAGTGACTTTTCTCCAACAAAGAATGACCACTGGCTAGGAAAGGGGAGGTGTAAATAACTCTAAACTTTCTTACATGCATACCTTTCAAGCCTGCCATTTGAACATCCATTTTTCTTAGCATCCCCCTATTCCCAGAAGTTGCGTAGCTATCTGGTCCCTATGAGCACCGCTATTTAGAAGGAAGTATGACCTTGAGAAGCAATGCTGACTATTTCCTTGTAAATCAAAAGAATAAAAATCATCCATCCAAAATATGAACACAATTTTGTTTTGTTTCGGTTTGGTTTTAGTTTTGTTATAAGGCATATGTGCTCACCAGAGAGAGAGAGAGAAAGAGAAAAATCACCCTTTAGGGGGATGGCCATACCACAATTCCTTCTCCTCCATTCTCCTCTCAGGATTTTGGGCATGCACACATGTACACATGTTTAGTGTAATTTTCAAGCCTCAGAGTCCAAACCCATTGTCAGACATGTGATAACAAGCTGCCCTAACTTCCACACTACCTATGGGCCCGGAACACAAGTTTAAAGATTATAAAGAGGAGAGAAAGTTACAACTCACATGGTCACTTTGTCTTCTTCATTAATTATAGAATAAAATACTCAAGAAAAAAGGGAGATCAACAATAAATAAATTTGTTAACAAATTATTAGAGTGCATACATTCACAAAAATACACATACACAAATAACATAAAAGTTGGTCTTACATTATAGGTCTTACATGCATGGGAAAATCGATATCAGAAAGCATACTAATTAATGTGTAAGAAGTCTCCCCATCACCTGGTCCAGTTCTATCTGCCATTATCAGTCTATTCAAATGTTTTACTCCAGCTAAACATACCATGCTCATTTCCCTAATTTTTTGTTTGAAATTTGTATTTCTACTCCTGCAAGATTCATTTCTTAAAAGGGAAATGCAATTCTTAGGGAAAAAATGCTATTGTTAATTTTTTAAAGTTTATTTATGTTATTTTTCCATGAGAAAGAGACTCCAGCAGGATCTTCATGCCATGATCATCCCCAGCTGCAGCCAGCCTCAGATGATGGGCACAGGCACACTCAGAGTTTCCAGCAAAGACTCTGGATCCGAGCCTGGAATGTTCCCTTGGCGTTCAGCCACCCAGAGCATTGTGTTACTGCTGCACCAACTTCTAGCCCCTTGGGGTGTTTTATCCATCAGAAAAATCAATGAAGATAAATAAATAACAACAGATTTCAGGATTTATAACAGGAATGGCAAATTACATTGAAAGAAAGCTGAATGAACTGAAAAATAAAAAAGCAGATAAGAAAAATGTTAAAAATAGCAGAATGAATGAACTTAAAAGCTAGTTATTTGAGGGGCCAGAAGATGGCATATTAGTTACATTGCTGGACTCCCACATAGTCAGTAGTAGTTTGAGTCTTGGACCCGGCAACTTAAACTCACACTGGGTGCATGTGTGTGTGTGTGTGTGTGTGTGTTTGTGTGTGTGTGCCCGAAGGCCTGAGAGGAGAATGGAAGAGAAGAGATTGCAGCATGGCCATCCTCCCTCCCTGGGTGGGCAGTGATTTCTCGTTTTATGTCTCTCTGTCCCTTTTCTTTCTCTCTGGTGAGTGCACATGCCCTAGAGCAAAAATCTCTCTCAAAAACAAAACAAAACAAAACAAAAAGCACTCATGCTGGACACATGTGAGTGCGTGCCCAAGCTCCCAAGAGCCCAGGAGGAGGATGGAGAAGAAGGGCTGCAGCATGGCTATCACCGCTGAGGGGTGATCTCTTATTTTCCCTATCTCTGTCTCTCTGTCTCTCTGACAAGTGTATGCACTCTATAGAAAACATCTCTATTTTTAAAAAGTTGGTTATTTGAAAGAAAAAATTCACTGATGAGTCTTATTTTTAAAATAAGAAATAAAGCAGAAATACACAAAAACAAATGATAAAAGAAAAACAGTTAATTTAAAAATATCCTAATAGACTACTTTACTAAAAACTAAACAAATAAATTCTTAAACCCAGAGAAAAAGGATAATTTTCTCAGAAAGTATAACTAATCAAACTGACCTCAGAAGATATAGAAAATTTAAAGAATTATCTACATATCAGCATTGAAAGTTTGTCGATAGATAACTCCACTTTCAGGTCTCTCAGACAGTCTCATAGGAAAATTAATAAAAATCTTTAAATATCAATCTCAATGCTCCTAAATACAGAATATGTATTAAAAAAGAAGACCTCCTGGTATAACAAAGTTTGCATGCATACACACACACACACACACACACACACACACTCACTCTGTCTCTCATATATGCACACACACACTCACTCTGTCTCTCATATATGCACACACACACACACAAACTCTCAAGTCAGTACCACTTATTAATGTCAAAGGCAACTATCAATATCATTGGCAAACATAGCCAGGGGTACATCAAAGGTCTTGCATACCATGACCAAGTGAGGTTTATTCCAAGAACTTACAAATTTCCAATACTAAGGAACCCATTCAGAAATTTTTATGATAACAGAACTCAGAAAACATTAATTTATTATCTTCATTGACTCTGAAAGGTGACTCATCAAAATTCAATAACCATTTTGAACTAAATTTCTCAATTATAAATATATTTTTAAATTATAAATATATATTTCTAAATTATAAATATATATATTTTAGAAAGGAAGGGGTGCAGCTAACTATTAAGCATATTTTACATAAAAACACATGTAACTGTATGTGCAAATACCCAAGAGAATTCACTTTTGGCATTTGGAGTTGTAGGGCAGGCAGAGAAGAACTTAGAGTTGGCGTGTGGAAAGAGGGTATGATGTGAAAGCACGTAGAGACTAAATTCTCAAGTCCTGCATGAAGCTGGCAACTTTTCCAGAGCAGTTCAATATTTTTCACTTCCCAGAAAGACCCAACGGGCTTTCAACAGTGACCACAACATGAGCTTGCGGGTACACCATGGGAACACACATCCCACGGTCCGCTTGACGGCTCTATAGAATCAGCGAAGTTCCATTCCCTGAGTCACACGTTGCAACTAGATAGGCAAAGGAAAGGGAGAATCATGATCACAGGTATGTTGGCCTATGGCAATGTAGATTTGATTTCAACTATATCAAGTGATCCATCAATCACGGAATAGAAAAAAATGATCCTTCTAGTTCTTACATGCTCTGAAAATGGGATTTTGTATAGACAAAATTCTGTAGATTTTTATGAGGGTTTTATGAAACCACAGGAAACGTAAAACAAAGAATATTGATATCCTCCAAATAAAAACTAGCCTTTACTAATTATTTGCTTTCCTACTGTTAGAATTGAGAATTGCCACAACTTTAGTGGCTTAAAACAACATGAATTTATTATATTTGACTTTTGGAGGTCAAAATTCTGCATCAAGTCTCACTGGGTTAAAATCAAGGTGTTGGGGCTAAAAATCCAGGTGCAATGGGGATGACTCCTATTTGGAGGGTTTAGGGGAAGAATCAGTTTCCTGACCTTTTGGAACTTCTACAGATCACCTCCACTCCCTTCTTCAAAGCAACCAATGGCTGGTTAAGTCTCATACATCCCCTCACTCTGTCACTGTCTCTTCCAGCTGTCTTCCACACTCAGGGTCCTTGTGCTTCCATTCAGATGACCAGGAGAGTCCAGGGCCTTCCTCCTACTGTACAGTTGGCTAGCTGGCAGCCTTAATACCATCTGCTACCTTAATCTCTCTTTGGGATTTAGCATAATATTCACAGGTTCCAAAAATTAGAACTTGGATATCTTTATGAGGCCACTATTCTGCCCACCACACTCATCTATCTGAATACTTGGCATAAAGTGTAAATAGAAATTTGGACAAATCTCAATCAACTCAAAAACTTCTGATCAAAGAAATGGCAGGTATTTCCTGCTCAATGCCCCACACACAATGTGTGTGTCACTGTGAAAACAGGGTGGGATATGTCCACCAGTTTCATAATTAAAAACTTTTACATATTTTTTTGGTTTCCTCCAAATATGTAGAAGTATTTAATGAGATTTGGACATTTACTAAAATGAAAAAATATACCCCATTTAAATATGTGCCTACAAAAGAGAAAAGGTGTTAAAATGCTGGCCAGTCATAAATTCATTTATACAACAGGGGAAAAGAGTGATATTCTCTCTTTTGGAAATAAATTGAGGATAATAATAAAGAAAACAATTTTTTTAAAAAAAGGTATTGTATCCAATTACATTTTATTAGTTAAAAAAAAAAAAACTAACAGCACCTGAACTTCTTGATGTTGTTTGAAAATAACAACTCACACATTCTGACTCAAAACTGCAAAATATGTTATCAGAAAGGAGTAGTCAAGTTAACAGATTTTTTTTCCATTTCTTCATAAAAACTGTAATTTCATTTGGAGCCCAATTTTGATTTTACAAGTTCAGATTTCCTCTGTGCTTTAAAACCATTTTCTCTGAGAAAGAGAGATTTAACCTGTGATGGCCTGAAACATGCTCCAGAGGTTTTTAAATGATAGATATTTTAGACAGTGATAGCTTACGTGACAAATGTAAGGAGTAAAAGATCTGCTTAACAAAAAGATGATCTACCAAAACAAACCTGTAGATACAAATTGGAAAACAGATTTAGAATCTGATTGCAGCAAATCTAAACGCCTGCTGTGCTAGAAGTAACATCCTAAACAATGAAGTTGAATGATTCTGCTGACATTTTGTTTACCTTGATGTCATCAGATTGAACTAACACCAGAATGAGTGAAATGTATGTTTTATAAGACCAAAACTACAAACCAAAATGAATTTTGCGTTTGACTATGCTTTGTTTTACCGTTACATAAAAGAAAAGGATGACCTAAAGGTGCAGGCAGTTCAGCAAAGTATAACTGGAAAATGAAACCAAAAGAGTGACAACATCCTACCGTATCATGACACAGAAAGAAACATACCATTGTTATTTCATATTATACCCTCTCTCTTTTAATTTTAGTCTTTGCTATAGAGTGCATGTGTTGCCCAAAGAGAGA
The DNA here is from genome assembly GCF_000334495.1 of Tupaia belangeri chinensis. Taxonomy (NCBI): domain Eukaryota; kingdom Metazoa; phylum Chordata; class Mammalia; order Scandentia; family Tupaiidae; genus Tupaia; species Tupaia belangeri. The sequence goes on from NW_006159935.1 coordinate 465,628, forward strand.
AAGTAAGAATTACCTCCTGGGGGGATGGCCAGGCCAATGTCCCTTCTCCTCCATTCTCCTTCTGGGATTTTCAAGCATGCACACATGCCTGGATGTTTTTCTAGCTACTGGGTCCAGGACTTGAATCAGAAAGTCGGACATATGGAATCCAGCTGCCTGAGTCACCATGCCACAAGCTGGTCCTACATTCTCCATAATCTCGGATTTCTTTATCTTAAAAATCCAGGGGCCAGCCAGTGTCATGGTGGTTAAGGTGCTAGACTCCCACATGGCCAGCTGCATTTCAACCCCCGGACTGGACGGCTTGCTTTCTCACTTTCTTTCTCTCTCTGTTTCTCTCTGGTGAATGCATATGCCCTATAGCAAATTAAAAAATTATGATAATGATGAGTAAGGTTAAATAAATAATTCTTTTAAAAAACCACAAAAGCATCCCACAGAATTTAAATATCCAGTAAATGCTTAAAAATACTTAAATCGTAATTCAGAGGACAGAAAAGATATCATTAAAATATTGTTATTTTTTTCTCACATATTATTTGCTTAGTTAGCCCTATTAATGACAGCTAACTGACACTTTTAATCAGTCCCGGCGCTGTTTTGTTTACGTGGAAGCAAATATAGCAACGGTGTCCCCCGTGAGTCTCAGTTTTCCCCTCTGTCTAATGGGCACACAATAGTCCTCACCTCTTGGGGCAGTTGTCTGGATTCAATGACAAGATGCAGGCCAGGCACTCAGAAGGACGCCCAGGGGTCCAGGAACCTGGGGTTGACCAAAGCACACTCCGCAGGTGAGAGCACCATCAGCAGATAGCCCCTGGGACTTTAGTCACAGGCTGGGACAGGGCTTTGAGGGACAACATGGCTCTGTGCCTTCCCAGTGCAGGTGTGGTTGGCGGGAGCCTTTCCTGAGCCGAGCACCCAGGCTGGGGCCTTGCTGCTCTGGTTTCAGCAGGTGGCCAGCGGCCAGCTCTACCTGCTGGGCAAATGGTCAGGAAGTGGCAGAGAAATTGCCTCAGATCCTCTCAAGGAAATTGTTAAATTTTATGTTCCTTGTTAATTTTCATTTTAGAGGTTTTTGTCTTAGAGTGTGTGCGCTCGTCAGAGAGAAAAAGACAGTGAGAGGGAAAGTGAGAAATCATCCCTCAGGGGGATAATCACGCAGCAATCCCTTCTCTTCCATTCTCCCAGGATCTTGGTCACACACGCACACGCACCCAGTGTGAGTTTTAAGCCACTGGTTCCAGGACTCGAACTGCAGTCGGTAGGAGTCCAGCAACATAACTGCTATGCCATCTGTTATCCCTCTTCTTTATTAGTTTAAAAAATAATAATAATAATTTACAGGGCCAGCTCCATGATGCAGCAGTAATACCCTGCTTAGGAGAAGCCAGTTCCCACACGTGGCCATGACTGGAATCCTGGACTGGTCAGACTGAAAAATCCGGAGACTCTGGAAGACACCGAGATGCTCCGGCTAGCTGAGGGCTGCAGGAACAGGACTGTGGCTGACCAGACCCGTGGAGAGGCTCCTCCCCAATCCTGCCCAGCTTATGAGCGTGCATGTGTACACACTATGTTATGAGTAAAGAAAAAATAAACTATAAATAACAAATAGTTGCAGATATATAACAGTAAAGTAAATAATATTGAAATAATATATAGTTTAATCACATTATAAAACAGCCATCTTAGCAAGTTGTCATTATTTGAGCTGAAGTATTTAATATTTCTTATCACATTTCTTCACATCCCCATGTCCCTTGAAATTCAACATAAGATGACTCATATTCTTAAAAGGCTTTTTTCTTTTTTTTTTAAAAAAATATTAATATCACCAACTCATTCTTCTATAGTGAACAAAGTTATAAAACAAGCTTTGGGGCAACCCTAATGAACAGACTGAGAATTATATGGCTTCAGATAGGTATGAATAAGCTCAAAATTACTTATCATTCACGTCTCTAAGTATCTGTGAAAATGGAAGCTTTCAAGTTATTTCAATAGTAAGAATATTCACAATATAGGATAACCATGTAAGAGCTACATAATATGCCAAGCATTGTAGCCCAGGAAATTTTTGAGGAAAGAAGCTATAAAAATTCCTGTCATCCAGCACTTTGGAGTGATAGGTATTCTGAACACAGGGACAGGGGAGGTGGCAGCTCAGCAAGTGTCTCTCCTGCCTCTGTGTATTTTCCCTAGTTTTAAGAGGACCTATCCTCTACCTTCACATTACAGGGAGGACAACAGGGGCGAAGCTGTAAAGTTATAATAATTTCTAATTTAAAATAAATAGATATTTAAATTCACTGAATGCATGTAAATATTTTATTATATTTTGTAGAACTTTTTTGCTTTGCTTCCTATTAAACTCAGTTGTATGTATTTATGGGTAGGGTATTATTTTTTCATACAGGCCTACAATGTGTACTAATTGAATTATGTCGATAAACGTATCCATCGTCTTTCATATTGGTCATTCCTTTGTACTATGAGCATCTGAGATCCTTTCTTCACACTGTTTTAAATTATGCGTTAAGTTGCCCATAACTACAGTTACTCTATTGTGCTTCCGTACTCTACCACCGATGCCTCTTACCTAACTGCAGTCTCGTACCCGTTCATCAAGTCTTCCTACTCTCTCTTGCTCTCTGCCCTCTCCAGATTCTGGTATCCCCATTCCACTCTCTGCTTGTGTGTGATCAAATCTCGTATCTTCCACGAATGAGTGAGAACATGAGGTATTTGTCTTTTATTGTATGATTTCTTTCCACCAGCATAATCTCCTCCAGGCTCACCCATATTGTCACAAATGACAGGATTCCATCCTTTTTTTTTAACGGCTGGGGAATTCCACTGTGTGTGAATATGTGTGTGTATGTGTGTCTATGTGTGTGTGTATTTATTTATCGATTCATCTGTTGATGGACACATGTTCATCTGCTATCTTGGCTATTGTGAATAGTGCTTCCAAAAGCATGGGAGTGCAAATATGTCTTCCAAATATTTATTTACTTTTCTTTGGATAAATACTTAGTAGTAGGATTGCTGGTTTGTAAAGGAGTTTGACTTTTAGTTGAACTAGTTTTTGCGATGCTAAAGTAATAATGCACATACGAAAATTATCTGTGCTATGTTGTACTATTATGTTATGCTATGTTTTCTGGTCTGGCGCAGTATGGCTATGTACCTGGTTGCTCTCTTAAAAAAATTAATCATCCTAGTATCTGGGCCAAACACTGACTGACTCAAATTGACACAAGTTTACCCAAAGTTTAAGATTGATCTAGGCTGTAAACAAAATATTTGTGCTGTTTTGTATGCTCATGTTGAAGAAATATATATATATATGTATATTATTATACTGCATATATTGAAGAAATATATATATATGTATATTATTATACTGCATATATATATAACATAACATATTATATATGCATATACGCATGTATATTTATTATATATGCATATGTATATTATATATTATGCGTATATACAGATATAGTATAATGTATGTATATACTTATGTATATAAATATATAGTATTTAACACAGTACATTTTAATTATATATGGCCCCACTGAACATCTTGAGGAGAAGTACTATAGTATATTTATCTCTTTCCCCTATTGCCCAATACAGTATCTAGCACATAAGAGGGTCACCATAAATATTTGCATTAAACTGCCTTTGAAAAAATTTGAAAGGAATATTTTAAAAACTTTCTTTTGGAGAGGTTTTTGCTATAGGGCACGTACGCACACCCAGAAAGACAGAGAGAGACAGCCAGAGAGATAGAAAGTGAAAAATCACCCCCCAGGGGGGTGGCCACTCTGCAATCCCTTCTCCTCCATTCTCCTCTCGGGATCTTGGGCACACACGCACACACATCTGGCTTAATTTTTGTTTTTGTTTTGTTTTGTTTTTGAGAGATATAGGGTGTGTGCGCTCACCAAACAGATAGAGAGAGAAATAGAGCCAGAAAGCGAGAAATCACCACCCAGGGGGGATGGTCACGCCGCAATCCCTTCTCCTCCAGTCTCCTCTCAGGATCTTGGGCACGCACGCACACGCGCCCGGCGTGTGTTTTAAGTCACCGGGTCCAGGATGCGAACCGCGGTTGACTACGTGGGAGTCCAGCGACATAGCCATTACACTAACTGCTGGTTCCCCCCAGCATGAGTCTTAAGCCACCAGGTCCGGGACTCAAGCCGCGGTCAACTATGTGGGAGTCCAGTAATATAGCCATTATGCCAACTTCTGGTCCAAAAAAATTATTAACATGTTACATATGAAAGCAGTATTTTATTATAGAAGACAAAGAGTAAAAGAAAGAAAAGAATGAGTTTTGCAGAAATAGAAGTATGTTTTTATTAAAAGGTGAACATTCAGCTTGAAAAAAATCAATTTTAGAAATATTTCCCTCTTGGAAAGAAAAAAATAAAATGATGTTCCAAGGATAAGAAGGCACTTCATATACACACAAGTATAAAATTCATACCATGTAAGTTAACAAAACACTGTATGTCAAATATGCAAGGAAATATTATAGATTTATTCTAGCTATATGCAAACAGAAGCCATGGGCGTAAAGATAATTTTCAGCACCAGGAATTAAATGAATAGCTGTCAAACTGATTCATAGGATTAAAAGTTGGCATCTTTGCAATTTTAAACCAAGAACTATATGCAAAGAGCCTCAAAAAAAGTATGAAACTAAGGAAACAATAGGTATCAGTCTACATAAAACTAAAAAAAGGTGCAGTTGAAGTTATTTTCCCTTAAAATATTATTTAACTCTTAATAGTTGACTTTTATTTTCTATATGAATGTTGTTATTTTCTTTTATATCTTTAAAAATAAAGCTATGATCAGTTGGCCTGTGAAGAAAAACACAACATTGGTTTTTATTTTTATTTTTATTTTGGAGAGGTTTTTGCTATAGAGCGCGGGCGCTCGCCATACAGACAGAGAGAGACAGAAAGATAGAAAGCGAGAAATCACCCCCCAGGGGGATGGTCATGCCGCAATCCCTTCTCCTCCAGTCTCCTCTCGGGATCTTGGGCACGCACACGCACCCGGCGTGAGTTTTAAGCCACCGGGTCCGGAACACGAACCACAGTCAACTATGTGGGAGTCCAGCGACATAGCCATTACGCTAACTGCTGGTCCCAAAATCACAACATTCTTAAGAAAAATGTAAAAAAAAGCAATTTAAGGGCCAGCCAATGGCTTGATGGTTAAGGCATGGATCTCCCATGGCCGACTACAGGATGTGAGTCCTAGATCTAGAAGCTTGAAAAACACACCAAGCACATGTGCTCCAAATCCTGAGAGAATGGAGGAGAAAGAAAAACAGTGTGGCCATCAGCCCTTAGGAATGCTTTCTCACTTTCTCTGTCTCTCTAGAGCAAGTACAAAGTACACATTTTTAAAAATAATACTTTAAGACACAAGTATAAGCTTAGAAATGCAAAATTCCAACATACAGTAGAAATAGCACAATCAAATGCAAATACTTAGGTTATCTAAACAATTTCTGTTTTTCATGTTTATTAAGACCATGAGATAACTCAAACCAAAAATATTTATTTTCTTTATCTATGAGGCTTTCACTACAAAGCCTATCTTATGAAAAGCAATTTAACTAGAAAGACATTCTTTAGATAAAATTATATTGGTGATAGCATGAAAGAACAGGTTGTTATAACTGTCTCAAGATTTTTGCCATCAGACTTCATCACTATCCCTTGGATGTAACTTAAAAGATCGGCAAGACAGTATTGAAATGTATGAGGTCAGAAAGACCCAAACACTGAGTGGTATGACTATGTGAGGCTAGGTTTTGTTTTCCCATTGAATCGTTCCTCTTAGGTCATTTAACTACTTTCGTTTTGGATTTTTAAAATAGGTTTTGCCCTATGCCAAGCCTACCTTTTAAGGAAAATAAAATAACAAACAGTAAATTCTAGGATAAATCATATATTTTTAAAGGGTTTACTAAGAACCTTCTTGAGAAAAATCAAAACTGTGATAATTGCATCTACCACGGTTTAGAGAGATCCTAGAAGGGGTGGCCAACCTTAAGCAGCATAAAATGCCTTCGGCTAGCCTCAGCACCCAGCCACTCACTAATATGTGATTTCTAATTACTTTTGTAGTTTGTCACTGTTTAACACAATCAAATCTAATTGACCAGAAAATTTTGGTTAGATCGTACTAAGCTGTGACTAAATTTTTACTGTTATTATTCTGCTTTCTTTGTGAACATCTCAACTTTACTGCATCATTAAACTTTAAATTAGATTTTGATAATAAGAATATTTTATAAAATTTTAAAGCAACTGCAATATTCACATAGGAACTACAGTATTTTTAAAGCCACTACCATATCTTTTTTAAAAATTTAATTCATACTCATTCTTTCTGGGTCATTAAAAACAATGGCACTTGATTTTAATTAAACACTTAATTTGAAAGCTGTAACTAATAAATGTCAAATGCTAAAGGTGAACTTATGTTAAGTGGGTACCAGAACTCTCTGCTAGCATGAAAGGAATTCAAGTCTGAAGGTTCTTGGTTTCAAAATCACTGAGAAGTACAGACAAGAAGGGTGACAATTAACTACCCCAGTTTAGATGCTTCATTACTTTATTCTCATGGTGAGAGTCAATGAACTAAACAGTGGGTAAGACATTCTAGTCACTAATTCTGTAAGCCTACAAGAAGAATGAAGAAATAACTGTGTTTATTCTTTAAATTTCTACTATGTTCACAAGCTCTACATTTCACCAAAGCATTAAATATAAACGTACATGAATTCCCAAATTAAAGGGGATTTTTAAAATGCTTAATTACACTGGTAATTTTTTTCTTCTTTTTAAAAACTGCTTCTGCAAAAAGAGATAAAAGTTTGAAAGGTGACATCACTAGAAAGCCTCCTTACATAGCATTATCTTACCTTAGTGAACACTTTCACTTATACACTTATTCTTATTTTTCACGATATATGAAAGCTTTCAAAAGACATATAAAACATTGAATATTTTTTTATAAAAGGAACTGACATGTTTTGTTAATACAAGATGTGTTGTGGGTCAACCAGGACATGATCTAACCAGCTCCGATCAGTTTAGCATTGACATCTACCTTCTCTATCTTCGACGCGGCTATTAAAGAAATAGACAGCAAACACTCAAAATCATCACAGCATTCCGGGACCGTTAGATCTAATGGAAAGTCACTTAAAACATTATTTTGGGATTACATATTATAAGGCAGGAAGAGTTTCTCCTAACACATGGAAAGACCACCTGAGAGACATAACACATTTAAGAAAATATCTCTATTCTCAAAACAGAATGTGACTGCAGTAACTTGAATAAAATGCCCACAATCATGGAGTAAAAATCTACACAATCAATAAGGGTAAGAAAGAAGAAAATACTGGAGATGCCCAGTTAAAGGCATGAAGATCCCAGCTCTCTCTAATCCCCCCTTTATCACTGGATAGCAAGCAACTGCCTTCAGTCTTGGGTTCAGTTTTCTCATAGGCAGAAATTTATATTTAATTTGAGCAAAAGAAAACAGACAAGACCTCAAGAGTATATTGATTTGGCCTACTTCCCATTTTTCACTAGTTCTGTTGCCTAATAGCATTAAGGTCTAATAAAATGTACTTATTTTCTCAGCCAAAACATAGGTTTGAAATGTAGTAAAGGTGATAAAAAGGCATAATTACGTGCCATTGCTGTAAAGAAGGAAATAAACACAAACAGAAGAGTAACAGCTGATGGAACTAGAAAATTACATTAGGAAATCAACTATCAATACCATTTTTGCAGGAAATAATATTTAATTAAAGTATTAGTTAAGATTTTATTAAAAAAGAAACCAGAACTTTTAAGTATTTATTAAAAATCCAAAGCTAGTCCTGCACCGGTGGGTGAACTTCCTTCTAATAGGCGGACGTGGTTTTTTGGTGAAAATCCCAATGAATCAATAATTAGTAGGCTAGGCTTTATCCTTGGACAATAGTACCAAATTCAAAGTTCTCATTTCAGATGAATAAATTCAAAAAAAGAAAAAAAAAACTCAGAAAAAATACTAAACTGATTAACCAAGTAAAAATGGGATGTTAGAGTAAAAAATCACTTTCCCCTCAACTTTATGGTAAAATTTAAAGAAATTCAAACCTATTTTTATTTAAGTTATTTATTTTTCATTGCTTTACAGGAACACATATAGATCAACAGATGCTAGGAAATGTTGTAAATGTTTTATATAGTAACAAAATTTGATAACCATATACTCTTTGGAAATGAACTCAATTTTTTTCAAACCAAGTGCCAAATTCAATTCTCCTCTGCCTCCACCCCATTGGGCCCCCTCTTTAATTGTTCCTTTGCCCACTATAAAATGTTTGACACTGAACACATTATAAGGGGCATGACGGCCTTCCCCAAAGGCCCACCAAGTGCTACTGAATCCTGCCCAGCCACTTCATAAATAGGCTTCATCCAACTGATTTTTTGTTCTTTCTTTCTTTTTGCTGTGGGATGTGTGTGCTCTCCAGAGACAGACAGAGCGAAAGTGAGAATCTCCCTACAAGGTGGATGGCCATGCCACAATCCTTTCTCCTTCATTCTTCTCTTGGGATTTTGGGCATGCATGCACATGCGTCCTTGTAATTTTTCAAACCACTGGGTCCAGGATTCAAACCACGTGTGGCCACATGGGAGTCCAGCACATTAACTACCATGCCACCTGCTGGCCCCTATAATTGACTCTTTAAGGGATAGGAATTTGTCACCTTTCCTAGATATTGACCCTATAAGGGATAGGAATTTGTCACCTTTCCTAGATTTAATCTAATACCATGGAAGCATGGGGAGGCTCAGAAAGGTTAAGTGATTGATCCATGTTCTCAAAGTGTATTTGTGACCTGGCCAGGTCTGGGTAGGTCTCCTAGGCCTTGGTTCCATGCTGTCTTCTGGGCCTTGGTTATCTGTGCCATGTTTATACATAGTCAGCCCGAACCAGCACTTGAACACTGAGGACAGCTAATGCTTTACAGACAAAACTAGTTTAAGGGTACATAAGCCTCGCCTCCCCTAAAACCAGAAGGTGCCAAGAAGAACTGTGAGCTTTCTTTAGTATAAATCTCCAAGCCCCGATGAGTAAATGGGAGTCACAGCACACATATGGCCATATACAGAAAAACGTTCCTTCCAAAGGCCAACAAACTGCATAAACTGCATAGTAACGCAGAAGTAGTGCACAGCCCTGCTGCACCACATACTGCATTACTGTCAGTTTCTAATAAAGCCAATTTAAACTAAGAAAAAAGACTAATTTGATCAGTTATAATAATATTTACAATTGTACAAAGAATTGGCACATACAAGGCCAGGAGGTTAGATCTGTATCAACAATCATGAAAACTACAAGATTTATATAATGTTATCCACTGAAAATGAGCTCAAGTCCATAAAATAAAAGATGAACATAAACTGGACTACCTAAAACATTTCCATGGAATACCTGTATTCTTTTCTTTCCTAGGAATTAGTAGCTTTTTGTATACTCCAGAAATAGGCCAAGTCACCTTATTAAAAGTTGATTCAAGAAGAGGAAAAGTCTTACTTTGTAAGTAAGGTAATTAGGTCTTACCTCAATTGAATGATCCTAGTGCAACTGGAGGGTCTCTGCAGGCTCCAGGAGGCTGACCATGTGAACCCAGGGCTCTTCACACAGGTGTCTAACAGTCAAAGCCCATTTCCTTTCATAAATCAACAACAAGAAGTGATAAGTTTAAATTAGGAGCTGTAACAGATCATTTTTCAGGTGCCTTCTAATTTGTGGTGTTCAGCTAATGGTTTTATTCTTACTTCATCAGTTCTTTTCACTGTAAGCAGAATGAAATTCTTCATTCTTTGTGCAAGTCAAGAGTGTATAAATCAACATGTTATTAAAGCACAGGTTTTATCTCGAGGGCAACTGTGGACACAAACATACAAATACTTTTCTCTCTTTCATTTTTACACGTTTACATTTGCATCTTAATTCAGCAAGCATAAATAGCACGGTTTGTGCACACACTAGTAAACTAATGAAAGGAAAACAGAAGATGCAGAACTAGAGGCAGCATTTCCCTGGGGAAGGATTTACCAATGGAAGACACTTATATAAGAAAGAGCACATCTAGGACTGAAAGCCTGGCTCTTCCTGGGAAGACATCTGTGACTTTAGGTAACATCCACAACTCCTTAAATCTCAAACCTTGTAATAAGGATGAAAATAGGTAAGTTGCAGACCAGCTATAATGCTTAGAGACATTGTGTAAATGTGTTTAACATCTTGCTCAGCATGTACTAGGTGCGCAATAAAAAACTGACAGCATTATATTTTAAGACATTACTTCATTTCCTTTTATTTTATACCCTGTTACACCACAACTGGTTATTCTACATTTAATATAAATGCCATTAATTATAAAGTTGCTTATTTTTATTCCCCCATTATTTTATCTTAACTTTGAAATATTTAATACTCAAAACGTAATCATATCCTTCTTTTTAAATTACTTCACCCTGAATAATTTCTTTGACCCTGATATTATTTTCTTTTATCAGAGTCAAATTACAGTGTTGTGATCAGGAAAAAAAAAAAAAAACAAAAAAAAACTACCCCGATTTTAGGTAAGTTTACTTTCTCTTTACTCACCCAATCCTTTTCCTTCCCTTTTAAAAGCTCACATCTTCCTTAAGATTTACATCATAAAAATTAATAACATATCCTAAAGTCTTCAACTACCAGAATAAAATGACAAACTATGCCATTGGAATCCCTGATTCAGTGGCTTGAAAAACATGCCGCGCATATGTGCGTGTGTGCCCAAAATCCCAAGAGCAAAGTGGAAGAGAAGGAATTGTATAATGGTCATCCCCCTCTAGGGGATGCTTTCTCACTTTCTCTCTCCTGTGAACGCAAGTGCCTTATCAGAATTTTTAAAAAATATTTTAAAAGAGTAACCCATCCTCTAATGATGTGTGGCAACCTTAAAAGAAGAAATCAGGGGGACCAGCAGTTGACATAGTGGCTATGTCACTGGACTCCCATGTAGTCAACCACGGTCCGAGTCCCGGACCCGGTGGCTTAAACTCACGCCGGGCACATGTGTGTGCATGCCAAGATCCTGAGAGGATAATGGAGGAGAAGAGATTGCGGGGTGGCCATCACCCTGGGGAGCGATTTCTCACTTTCTGTCTCTCTGTCTTTCTGACGAATGCACGTGACCTATAGCAAAAACCTCTCAAAAAAAGGAAGAAGATGAAGAAAAAATTGGAGAGCCTGCACGACCTCCTCTGCAACAATGCCCTATTGGGAACAGCCACCTGGCACCTTGATCTTGGACTCCTCAGCACTCCCAACAGTGTGAAATGAATTTGTTGTCCAAACCTCTAAACCACCCAGTTTATGGTATTTTGGTATAGTGGGATGAGAGACTAATATATCAAATAAATGCTTTAATTTGATAATTAGTGATATTACATCATCAGTGTCGATACAAACATGCATACACCTGCAGATTAATTTTGGAGAATAAAAGGAATGAGGACTGAAGAACATTAAAGAGCCCTACTCAATTCTCAGCTTTAAATGTCTCAAGGGTCCATTCGTGGACAAAGGTATAAGTTGGACAAGAAATACATGATCATCTTAGTATAAACGTGGACTTCTGCTCCCTCTCAACGTTGAAAGTGAAGAAGGAGCAGGAACCACAAAGGTGTAGCCATGGTCACAAAGAGGCTTATGTCTTCAATGCCCAGTCACAGGAAAAGCTAACATGGGACTTTGCTCCTAACCTTTCTCTTGGCATCTCACTGGATTTAAAATGGCATTTTGCCATTGGCATCACTGCATTTGCTTAAAAACCTAAGTACATAGACTGGGTTAAGTAGCTGAAAAGTCATGAGTCATCCAGTCTAACATAATGCCTTTGACCAGACCTGCTTTATCCAACCTCAAATTGTAGATTCTATTCCCTAAATGAAATGAATCCTAGTCTTTTTTTGTATTGAAATGTGTTATTCAAGATTTGATTTTCTCAGATTTTCAGGGAAACACCTGAATTAGTTCCTGTGGGCCTTCCAAATATTGTCCTAAGTAAGACTATTGGAACTGTAAGAATCTCAGCAATTACCTCACTCAAAAATCATAGCAACATCTACTGCCAACTCTCACTAAGAGTTTTATTTCATATTAGACTCCATATCAACCCTGTACCCAATTTTTTAACACTTAAATCTCAGAAATAAAGAGCCCTACTTACCTATGAAGATTGTACACACACACACACACACACACACACACGAAGTCCATTAAATAGCATATTATTGTATCAGAAGGAAAAATGTTATATTACTCTTTGAAAATTGTCCTTGATTTGGATGATAGTTTGATACAAACCAACTTATTTGGATTATTTAAAGCACAATATATAAAAGAAAAAAATGCATGTAAGTTCTGACAAAGTATTTTAGGATTAATAAAATATTAGCAATAAATTTTGTATGCTTACTATTTTATTAACTTATAGATGATGACTACTTACTTTTCCTAAAACAGTTTTATTTAAGTGGCTCTTAATCAAGGATTAAATAAAAATTCTCTATCGCATAATTTCACTTTCAATTTAATATCCATTGAAAGCCCACCATAAACTAAGCATATCAGTCCAAATGCACAGGGATGACTTTGGGGTACTTTAATGTCTTGAAATTTGAAGGCTCTTAAAAGCAAGGATGAGGCCGTGGTGTATGTCCCCGGAATCTACCCTGTGCTAATAGAGAGAGTAGGCAGTACATGTTAGGAAATGGGATTTGCAATTCGGCATTTCTACATATTCCCACAGTCCTTTTCACGTCCTGGAATCCTCACAATCCTTTGGAAAAACAGCTCACTCCATGGAGACTGTCTTACTGTCCTTCCTGAGACATTTTTCCTGCTCTCTTGCCTCTTTTCTACTCATTCTCCAAGATTCACTTATCCATGATGACGTGTTTCAGCACTGCATTTAATTTCATTCATGTTATTTCATGGCTATACTACGCTAAACTCAAATCTATTGGAGAACAGTAGAAAATGTGAGTTTACACTTCTTATCTAACCTCCACAGAACATGGCTCGAACTGGGCACTTAGTGGATGGCTACTGTGTTGGATACAGCCAGTTTGGAAGCTAATAAAGATGCAAGTCTCTTGATGAATTAGCGTAAGGATTAGAAAACTCTGATCCTTAGCCAAATTTTGTCTGCTGTCTGTTTTCATAAATGAAATTACATTGGGAAAAAGCCACACCCAGTCAGGTATGTATTATCTATGGCTGTCTTCCTGCTATAACAGAGCATTGACTAGTTGCAACAGAAATGGTCTGGCCCACAAGCTTCAAATATTTGTATCTTGTCTATTTCAAAATAAGTTTGCCAACAAGTATTAGTTTAGTGGGTCTCTAGTGTGGGGCCTTAACAAGATCTTCTTCATATTTTAAAGCACTAGGATTATACAATACCCTGTGATCCAGGGATTCTTAAAGGGTGATCCTTAGACCAGCAGCCACAGCACCAATTAGGAAATGCAAAATCTCAAAGGCACTCAGGACTACTGGTCAGAAGCTCTGGGGTTGGGATTCAACAATTTGTTTTTGCCACCCACACGTGCAAGTGATTCTAATGTACAGTAAAATTTGAATACCACTAGTTTAGATAAACCAAAAAATATTAACACCTGTCCATAATGACTTGTTTTGGCTATGGCAGATGTAGTTTCTTCAAAAATATTCTAAAGAAATGAAAAGATATCAATTACATTTCACCTGAAATAAGACACCATCCATTTACTCTGCAAGGACACTATGGAGCAAGATCATTTCCACGTGGGAATTGCTGCAGCACTTTCAGTAAATGCTAATAGTCACCAGCTGCCCATCCAAAGGAAAGACAATATACCAAGCGCCAAGTGTAAAACCTACCTAAAAATAGATTAAATATCAAAGCAATATAGCAGATAAGCTCCAATTTTTACAGGACTGCCTGTCAAGACAAACCTTTGCACAATGATTCAGTGGGGACACTGCAGCTCAGTAAGGGACTCATAATCAAAGACCTGTTCCAACACGCATGTCCCCTGCTCAGAGTTACAAATGTGGTCCGATAGCACCTTTCCATGACAGTGCCTGGGTAAAAGTAAGAAGTAACCACCCTAAGACTTGTGTAAGGCAGTGACTAGATAGCACGCCCTATGAAAAAATATTAAAACCACATGGTAAAATAAATACAATCTTCACAAAATAAGGTATGTTCAAACTTGGCAATAAATTACCTTTCTTTTTTGTTTTTCTCTAAAGCACAGGCTAGTACCGGCAGCTCTGACTATGATATAAAAAGGCTATAATACCCCCCTCCCCGGAAAAGGGCAAAATATTGACAAGACAGAAGCACAGTAAAGCCATATCTTTTGAAAGACTCTTACTTCAATGTAGTAATTTTAATGCTATAAGTTTGCCAGCTATATCAGGAAACAAACAGTAAAACTATTTAACCTATTGAAGAATTTCTACACAAAGGTTAAAAATAACATATGTCAATCAATAAGAATAAAATATTGACTGACAGCCTCTAGAAAGTTCACATTATTTCGTCGTCATAAAAAAATCGTTATGTTTCTGCACAGTGATATAACCATTATTTCTCTTTTGAAAATGGCACATAGATCCCATGTGCCTAAAATCTATACAAATATTGTATTCAATACTCACTTAAGAGTTCTTTTATTTTGACACATACCTATGGAAAATGGAAAAGTGTTCAGACCTGCTGTGTAATAGAATAATTGGGCAGAATAGGTCTAAATTTACGCCTATGAATTTAGCAAATGATTGACCTGTTCAGATGATCTTTTAGAACTTTGACATAAAGATTTAAAATTCACAAATTTATATCACAGACTAATCAGTATTTGGCACACTATGCATAACACAGACCAAATTCACAGAGAGAATCATAATTGCTCTGTGGGGGAACTACCAATTCATGCAAAGACAAAACAATGCTTCAGGGCCAGCCCCATGTTCTTATAGTCAAGGATCCAGATCACATACGGCAGCCCACAGGGTTTGAATCCTGGACCCAGTGAATTGAAAAACACACTAGGCACGTATATACACACATGCCTCAAATCCCTACCTGATGGAAAAATACAGAAGAAGGAACAGCGGCATGACCACACCCCACTGGGGGTTGCTTTCTCTTTCTCCGTCATTCTGTCTCTCTCACAAGTGCAAGTGTCCTCTGGCAAATTAAATTTTTTTTTTAAAAAAGGTACAGTTCACTCAGAAATGATTTATAGTGGGGGGAAATAATATCTATCTAAAAGGACAGTGAGTCACAAATGGCATGAAGCAGAGGGTCAGCAGAGGCTGAGTAGGTTATAGAAAGTAATTAAAAGTAATGCTCTGAAATTTTAAGGAGTGGAAAATTAGGCTAAATGTTGGAAACCTTTCATGGCAAGTCCATTAGCCTCTAGAATAAACCTGCAGCTGAAGCTTCTTCAATTGAGTCATTTAAAATTAGACAAGAGCCTGTCTTTGCCAAAATACTGTGGGGACTTATTCAATACCATTGGGATGTACTAGATGAATTCTTGTTCTTTTATTCATCTTTTACATATCTAACTGCTATGATTTCCCACACATAAAAGTAGCGAGAAGATGAAAATGCTCTGGAGGTTCTTCTATTACTTTTGTATATCACATTGACTCATATTCTTTTCTTTTCCTTTTTTAAAAAAAGAAAAAAGATGGGATAAAAAATTATTACTAGGCAAAAACTACTCTTTTAAAAAATATTAATTTAATTTAATTCCTTATTATTATTTTTAAATTTGCTATAGAGGGTTTGTGCTCACCAGAGAGGTGGGAGAAATCAGAGAGAGAGAAAGCAAGCTATCAGACGCAGCACGTGAACCGTTTTCAGCCACGTGGGAGTCCAGTGCATAACCACAATGCCACCTGCTGGCCCCCCAAAACTACTGTCACATAGCACACTCTAAATAGTAAATGCAATTAAAAGGTATATTAAAAGACACTATATACGCTTATAACTTTTGCATAGCTAAAACTTATTTGATCACCCAACAATGTCCTAGCATAATGACTAATATAGCAGATAATCAAAATATATAAAATGAATGAAAAAGTGAACACCCCTCTCTGAACATGGTCTCTTCTAGGATGTTTATCCTTGAGATGTAGGCTTGCTTTATTAATTACTTAAACCTAACCTAGCCTGTCCAAGCTCAAAATCTGGCTTTGCAATTCATTGTGTGTCCTTGAGAAAATTACTTAGCCTTACCATTCCTTTGTTATCTTACATAAAAAAGGAAAAAAAATGAAAAAGGAGAAATATAGGATCTGCCTCCTAGAGCTGTCTAAGTACAAATTAATTAATACTAGTAAAGAACAGAGCCCAACACAGAGCAAGGACCCCGTAGTGTAGTGGTGAGCGATCAGTTTTTGGCGAGTAGTGTGAATAATGGCTAGCACGCTAGGAGATTTTAGAAAATTAATCTATAAAATGTCAGAAAGACCAACTGGAATGACACAAGTTTTTAAAAATATGACCTACCTACTTATTAATATGCTGCTAAAAATCAGTTAATTTGTAAGGCTGACAATGGAAATAAACGGTTATTTTCACCTGAGTGAAAAAGAAGCTGGATTCTGCCTTCACAGACCACTTTCAGCCCACCGATGGTTACTTAGCCCTAGTCTGCCAGGCTTTGTTTTATACATCAAGTTTGTTTCCCCAGCAGGCAGCTGAGGAATTCAAAATAGGATTTTTTTTAAAATTTCATATTTACAGTGTCAATACCCCCACCAGCTGTCCATAAATATAAATTCACATCTGTGGCATCAGGGATAATTGCTTATTGGTTAAATCAGTCAACAAAGGTGACAGATGTAAGTCAATCTCTCAGAGCTCTGTGACCTTCAATAACTTAGTTAACCTTTGGGCTTATTTCCTCATCTGTAAGACGGGAGAAGTATATTAATAATATTATCTCATGGAGTTATAATGAAGATTAAAAATCAGATAACTCATGAAAAATGTCTTCAAGCGCTCTGGAGAGAGACTATCTGCATTCTAACTCTGGTCTTGATACTTCCCAGCAATGTTTTCTAGGATGCCCCACTTAACTTCCCTGTCCTTCGATAAGTGCATTGAAAAAAGGCTAGCTATACCATTTTTAAATGCATTATCAGGATACCATTTCTAGTCTGTCAATATGTTTCAGGATGTACATCCCTTTTCCCATTACTTTCAACTATCACTACCTTTTCAACTTTTCATGCAAATTGCCATACTCTTTAAAGGCTTTATCCTAAGTTGCTATTCTCTTGATGGAAAACTCTTATCTCCAGCAATTTTTTTTTTATACAGAAATTAAACTCCTTGATACTTAACCAAAGAATGTGAAAACTTATGTCCATATAAAACCTGAATAAAGATGTTTAGGGCAGCTTTACTATTAATTTTCAAAAGCTATTAGAAAGTAACCAAAATGGGGAACAGCAGCTGGTATAATGGCTATGTTGCTGGACTCCCATGTAGTCGACCGCAGTTTGAGTCCTGGACCCAGTGGCTTATTAAACTCACACCGGGTGCATGTGTGTGCATGCCCAAGATCCTGAGAGGAGAATGGAGGAGAAGGGATTGTGGCGTGGCCATCCCCCCTGGGGGGTGATTTCTCACTTTCTGTTTCTCTGTTTGTCTCTGTCTTTCTGGTGAGTGCATGTACTCTATAGCAAAAACACCTCAAAAAAAAAAAAAAAAAGTAACCAAAATGTTTTTCAACAGATGAATGGATAAATAAATAGTAGCACAACCATACAGTGGAATAATATTATTCAGTGCTAAAAATAAATGAGTTGTCAAGCCACAAAAAGACATGAAAGGGGCTTAAATACATTGCACTAATTGAAAAAAAAAATCCAATGTGAAAAGGCTAGATACTGTCTGATCCTAGCTATATAACATTCTAGAAAGGGCAAAACTGTGAAGATAGTAAAACTATCAGTGGATACTAGGTATTTAGAGGAAGGAAGGGATGAAAAGGTGGAGCACAGGATTGTTAGGGCAGTGAAACCATTCTGTACCACTATAATGAGGATATACGGCATGACTCCATCATGAAAACCAACAAAATAGACCACACAAAGTGCGATCCAGAATGCAAACATGGGCTTTGGTTGAGAGTGAAGTGTCAATGTCGGTTCACCAGTTTAATAAAGGTGCCACACTGGTGCAGGATGTAGGCGGTGGGGTGGCTGCATTGGGGAAGAGAAGGAATGGAATTCACCACACTTCCTGTTTAATTGTACTGTGAACTTAAAATTGCTATGAAAAATAAAGTTCAACATAATGAGACTCTGGCTCTAAAAATTAAAAAATTAATACAACTATTTTAATGATAAAGTCTATTCCTTTTTCAAAAACAATAAATTAAAATACATACTGTGCAAGCCCAACAAAATGTGGCACTAGGCTGAATTCAGGCTTTTGGCCATCAAATGATAACTGTATTAATGACTGTGGCATAACACATGCTCTAAGACTCAGGATATAATTCAGGACACTGTATGTGTAAAAACTCATTCTTTCAGAAATAAAGGAAAGCGGGAAGCAGGTAGCATGGTTAAAGCGCTGGGTCTCACCTAGTAGACTCCATGATTCAAGGCTGGACCCAGAGTCTTTAAAAACACTGAGCATGAGTGTGCACCTACCCAAAGTCCTGAGAGAGGAGAATATAGGAGACATTGCAGCATGGCCATTCTCTTCACTTTTCCTCTTACTGTTTCTGTCTCTCTCTGGTGAGTACACGTGCTCTATGGCAAAAATCTTTTAAAAATATTTTTAAAAATGGTGACCATTACACAATCTTCTATCTATGGGATGAGAAAGTACTAACAAGTCAGGGGGTGATCATTTCCTTATCTTAATGAAGAATGTTTGTTTCATAAAGCAGAATAAAAGCTTCTGCTATTTCATATTCACCTAACTGAAAAGTTTCTATAATCAAGATATGAAAAACAGAGAAAACATCATTCTTACCCAAATCAATCATAAAAATATATATTTAAATAAAATTATATATGACTCCAAAATAAGGGACAGTAATATTCAAACAATAATTTAAGATATGTTTCAAGAGCTATAGATTTCCTTTGATTTCCTGATATATCCCTAGAATCTACAACAGTGTCTAGTATAAAAAAGTAGATAAATATTTGGTTAATAAATAAATAATTACACATTCTCTTTAGGAAAAATCATTCTATCTGTATTATAGATTGGAAAGGGGCCTGGAAGTAGGCGGGACTTATTAGTAGCCTTTTGGGTTGTCTAGCTATGACCTAATGAGGGTGTAGAATTAAACAACAGCAGGGAGAATGAGTGAACGCAGCAAATAAGAGTGTACGCAACATGCTTCCAGCAGTGATGACGAGCCACTGGGGGCACAAGTCCCAGGGGAAAGAAGAAGTGAAGAGCCTAAGACGGACACAGGAGTACTTAGTGATATGGACATGGAATCCAAAGCCAACAGCACTGCAGGAGCTCACAAGAGGCACATGTAAGAGACAGAAAGGACGGTGCCACGGCCTGGAAGAGGCCCAGTAACATGAGCTGGGCTAGGAACAGAGGTGAGGTGAGTGCAGTGTTCGCCTTGCTTAAAAAAAAAAAATTCTAAGGAGCATCCAAAAACTCAGTAATCAAGCAAATAATAAATACATTACTTTGAAAAGGAGAATTAGGAGGCCAGCAGGTGTCATGGTGCTTAAGGTGCTGGACTCCCAAGTGGCATACCACAGTTCAAGTTCCTGATCTGGCAGCCTGAAAATCATACCAGACACCTGTGTAAGTGCCTAAAATCTCAGCAGGAGAAGAAGAGAAGGGACTGTGGCATGACCATAACCACTGGGTGTGATTTCTCACCTTCCCTCTCACTGTCTGTCCAGGAAGTGCATGGCTCCTATGGCAAAAACCTTTAAAATGAATGAATTAATTAAAAGGACAATTAATGCAAAAAAATCCATGGTGAATGAACTAATCATAACTGCAATTTTTGTAAGGATTATTTGCCTTTATTTATTTAGTGTAATATCACCAGAAAGGGACAGAGTGAGAGAGAGAAGGAAAGTGAGAAAGCAAGCCACCAGGTCTGGGACTCAAACCACAGTCAGCCATGTGGGACTCCAGCCTTTAAAGACAAGGTTCTTTTGTTTAGTTCCATTTTTAATGACTATGGGTCATTGTGCAATGCAGTGGCCTGCAGTTCCTGTACCTGCGACAGTCATTGCTTTCCCACCAGGTAGCTTTAAGGAGTCGATGTCAGTGTGCCAAAGGATTGGGCAACCCAGGGCTTTATCTATGTTTCTGGATTGTATAGTACTTATTGACGTTTTTCACTTGGTTCAAAACATGGGAGGTACTTTAATAAGTGTGTACAGGGGCACACCTTTTTCCCTTTACCACAGTTTCTGATATGGGTTGGCACAGCACTGACTGAAACTTGGACCGTCTCCTTTGGGTTTAGCAATTAGAAAGTCATTGATGTCTTCATGGGAGTAGTTCCAATGAGGTAGCAAAAGGGAAAGCCAGAGTGCAATCCATTAAGAGAATCGGCTGAGGCCAAGGGCCAGGGTGGGAGATGTCTGAACAGAGAGGGGAGGAAAAGAACTTTTAAGTTATCCTTTTATTCAGACTGATCTTCCCAAATCTACCTTCAAGGAAGAAAAATATAGTTTATACAGAAAATATTGTTCATTCCTGTTGTGTTGTTTTAAGACAACTATCTTCATTGTGGCATTATACTGACTTAGGCTCTGTTCTGACTAATCAATACCAATCAAAATACCTCTGAAATGTTTCTACGGCCTGGAAGAGGCCCAGTAACATGAGCTGGGCTAGGAACAGAGGTGAGGTGAGTGCAGTGTTCGCCTTGCTTAAAAAAAAAAAAATTCTAAGGAGCATCCAAAAACTCAGTAATCAAGCAAATAATAAATACATTACTTTGAAAAGGAGAATTAGGAGGCCAGCAGGTGTCATGGTGCTTAAGGTGCTGGACTCCCAAGTGGCATACCACAGTTCAAGTTCCTGATCTGGCAGCCTGAAAATCATACCAGACACCTGTGTAAGTGCCTAAAATCTCAGCAGGAGAAGAAGAGAAGGGACTGTGGCATGACCATAACCACTGGGTGTGATTTCTCACCTTCCCTCTCACTGTCTGTCCAGGAAGTGCATGGCTCCTATGGCAAAAACCTTTAAAATGAATGAATTAATTAAAAGGACAATTAATGCAAAAAAATCCATGGTGAATGAACTAATCATAACTGCAATTTTTGTAAGGATTATTTGCCTTTATTTATTTAGTGTAATATCACCAGAAAGGGACAGAGTGAGAGAGAGAAGGAAAGTGAGAAAGCAAGCCACCAGGTCTGGGACTCAAACCACAGTCAGCCATGTGGGACTCCAGCCTTTAAAGACAAGGTTCTTTTGTTTAGTTCCATTTTTAATGACTATGGGTCATTGTGCAATGCAGTGGCCTGCAGTTCCTGTACCTGCGACAGTCATTGCTTTCCCACCAGGTAGCTTTAAGGAGTCGATGTCAGTGTGCCAAAGGATTGGGCAACCCAGGGCTTTATCTATGTTTCTGGATTGTATAGTACTTATTGACGTTTTTCACTTGGTTCAAAACATGGGAGGTACTTTAATAAGTGTGTACAGGGGCACACCTTTTTCCCTTTACCACAGTTTCTGATATGGGTTGGCACAGCACTGACTGAAACTTGGACCGTCTCCTTTGGGTTTAGCAATTAGAAAGTCATTGATGTCTTCATGGGAGTAGTTCCAATGAGGTAGCAAAAGGGAAAGCCAGAGTGCAATCCATTAAGAGAATCGGCTGAGGCCAAGGGCCAGGGTGGGAGATGTCTGAACAGAGAGGGGAGGAAAAGAACTTTTAAGTTATCCTTTTATTCAGACTGATCTTCCCAAATCTACCTTCAAGGAAGAAAAATATAGTTTATACAGAAAATATTGTTCATTCCTGTTGTGTTGTTTTAAGACAACTATCTTCATTGTGGCATTATACTGACTTAGGCTCTGTTCTGACTAATCAATACCAATCAAAATACCTCTGAAATGTTTCTGGAAAAGTGCATTTGACATATCGTCCCCTAAACATACCACACCCCAGAAACCTTCTCTATAGAAAATGGTTCTCTTGAAATGTGAATGATAGCTAGTAAACTAATAACAATAGTAATGATAATAAAGAATAATCATTTTGCAATAGCATTTAGATTCCATTTCAAAATGTAATACATCTCCATGGTTGATTTTGTAGATTCGCAGACACTTTGTAGGAGTAATTCCTAATTGGCGTTTAAATGTAGCTTCAGGTATAGAATGATCCTTGAAACATAATCATGCCTTTACCACTAGAATTCTCCACTGTCAATGTGTAAATAAATACAGATATATTTATGATGCCCCTGTAAAAACAGTCTCTAGTGTTAAAGATAGGTGAAGGACTAGCAGGTAAATAAAAGTGGGAACGTTTCCAATTAAAACAAAATTAAATACTCCAACCAAAAAATCACGGTTCTATTTTATGGTACTAATCTCAAAAGGCTAAAGTCTAATGAATTAGGTCACAGTTTTGTCAAATCAAATGTTCCTCCTAAGAATTTTTTTTCCTTGTAATTAATAAGAAGCCTTCTATATGGCAAATGGAACTGGAAGAATGCTTAAAAGGGACATGTCTGACAAGACAGAGTTGACACAGTTGATGTTCCTTAGGGGGAAAGAAAAAATATGACAATTTAGAAAACGACTTTCTCTTCAAACATTAGAGATCAGTGTTTCTTCGTATATGCTAAAACTACCTCAATTAGTCAACTCCTGAGTTGTTGCTTTTTCTTTAAATTAGATTCTCTACCCACCAGAATAAAAATTCGGATGGGTGGGCTCCAGAATGTTCAGTTACCAAACTCCCCAAATGGCTCTCAAGAATGGCAAGTTGGAAGAAGCACTGAAATAATGTATACATTATATACTCTTCCATTTAGAGTATATATCTGCCTTTTTTTTTTCAAATGGCTCCTGACCTTGTCAGAGAGAGAGAAAGAGAAAGAGAAAGAGAAAGAGAAAGAGAAAGAGAAAGAGAAACAGAGAAAGAGAAAGAGAAAGAGAAAGCCTTCTGCATAGGGAATGATCACACCATTATTCTTTCTCCCTCCTATCAGGATTCTGACACACACACACCCAGCATGATTCTTAAGCCATAGAGTTTGGGACTCAAACTGCAGTCAGCTATGTGGGATCTCACCGTCTTATCCTGCACATCACAGGCTAACCGCATACTCTATCATTTATATAAATCATATATTTAATAATGAAAATTTTATACAAAATAGGTCTCATAAAATATCACATAAATGCTATGGTAATTATCTCAAACAAAGTGCATTCAATCCATAATGTGGAAAGTAAGTATTTGTTGAACATTTATTATGTATAATAACTAAATCTAATACAAAAAATACTCCCATTAAATCTCCTTCAAATACTTCAAAACTCAAATATTGTCCAGTATCTCATTTGCCTATTTCTAAAATAGAAATATTTAACTAAAAACAAATCAAAATACAAGGACTCTTACTTTAATGACCAAGTTCCAGTCGTAGGATTAGATTAGGAATTTAATTAGCAGTAAGCAAGGATCATCGAGGCTGGTGTCTTGTGGTGTGTCTCTAAGGTATGTATCTTCCACTAGACATCACATGACACCGCACTAGGATAACGTAATTCCATCTGTACAAAACGCTTATATTAGATGAGCACGAGGAAATAACAAGGCATACTAAAACACAGTAACATAAGCCCAGTGTAATAATTTTGATTGATTCTGAATATTACTATGAGTGCACAATAAAGTACAAATTTATGCATGAGGTATGCAGTCCTGTGTGATTGTGAGCACTGTGGATACTACCTGACTGTGGGAGTGAGACCCAGACTGAGAAGAGGAATCCCCGTGCTGGAAAACTGGTCATAAGTGTGAACAGCATCAAACAGCAAGGTTGTTAACCAAGGAGTAAATGTAGGTGAACGAGGAGACTTTGAAAAGTTCATGGAAAAATGGGTTAAACCATGGCTTTATTTTGGAGCCAAACTTTTTTTTTTTTGAGAGGTTTCGCTATAGGGCGCGTGCACTCGCCAGACAGACAGAGAGAAACAGAGAGACAGAGAGACAGAAAGCGAGAAATCACCCCCCAGGGGGGATGGTCACGCCGCAATCCCTTCTCCTCCATTCTCCTCTCGGGATCTTGGGCACGCACGCACACGTGCCTGGCGTGAGTTTTAAGCCACTGGGTACGGGACGCGAACCACGGCCGACTACGTGGGAGTCCAGTGACATAAGCATTACGCTAACTGCTGGTCCCCTGGAGCCAAACATTTTGAAATACATTTATAGTTTTTTTTTTTTAATAATATGTATTTTCAGTGAACTCTTTGAAGACTCCTCAAAAATATAAATATGTGATTACCATATTAGTATATTAATGTTTCTTTACCAAACTATTTAAAAGGGGCTTACAGAGTTATTAGAGATTATTTCAAAATTACCTACTGCTTATCAGTGTGAAATACACGTTATGAAAAATGCAGCCTTGCCCTGTAGCTAACAGGGAAGTGAATTTCCAGTTAATTCTTAACTGATACATCTTAACTGAACTTTTACATTTTGTGTTTCTTATATGAGCAAGGCTTTCATGTTTTAGTTTAATATCTAATAGCTGACTCCCCTGGACTCAGGGTTAGTATCACAAGACACACGGTCAGTCTCAAAGAGGAAAAGGACCTGGGGCAATGAATTGTCATTTCATTCAGAAATAGTACTTTCTAGATAGGATTCCTATTGTTTGCTTTAATAGAATTTATAACGCTCAAAAAAATAAAAAGGAACTTACGAAGGAATACACACGTATTTGTTCAAAGACATCAAGTCATTGCATTTTTAAGCAATGGTCATGCATGCGAACAGTGACCAATCCCTTAATTTATTTAAGATCAATATATAAAAACATATCTCCAATTCCTCATTTTACCCTAAGTCTCAAAATATTCACTATAGCCTAAGTTTTACACTTCAGTGTTTCTCTTCTCTTTAATATTTTCTCATTTATCAGACCACATCAATAATAACAGTGGCTGTTTATCAACACCAAGTAGGTCAGGTGTTAAGCATGTGACAAAAACCATCCAACAATATTACTACAATCCTATAAACTATTTATCATCCCAGTTTTACAGATACAAAAATAGGTTTGGAAAGTGAATTAATGTAACCAAGGACACACAATTACTAGGAGGCAAAGCTTTAAATATGATGCTTATTCAACCTCGCTCAGTCCACTTACGATAAATTCAGAAAACAACAGCCCTCTCTCTCCTTCTCTCTACCTGTCTCTCTCTCTCACATGCACACACTCCTTGCTCTGGTTAGCTCTTTCTTTTTCTCTATTACATGAAATTTATTTTCCATTTTCTTCTCCATAAAAAAATGCTTTTAAATATGAAGGTCTTTAAAAAGATTATGAAAAATAGGGGCCAGCAAGTGGCATGTTGGTTAAGGGCGCTGGACTCCCACATTACTGACCATGGTTCGAGTCCTGGATCTGGCAGTTTGCTTTCTCACTTTCTCTCTCTCTCTCCCCCTGCCCTGCCTCGGTCAAATTTAAAAAAATGAATAAATACATTTAAATAAAATAATTCTATTTTTAAAAAGTAGCTTACTTCTAAAACACTATAAATGGATTTCAAAAAATTTTCCCCAAAATAAACATACACTTTCATTCCATTTCTCCACAAGCTTGTTTTTTTGTTTGTTTGTTTGTTTGTTTTCTTTTGAGAGAGATTTTTGCTACAGGCTCGCACACTCACCAGAGAGATAGAAAGCAAGAAATCACCCTCCGGGGGGATCTATTCTTCCACAAGCTTTTTGAAGTTCCATCATATATAATGAATAAGAAAAAACCCTGTATTATTTAGGAAGACTTCCCGAGAAGATATGTCCTTTATGAGAGTTACCCGTGAATAAACGAGGTAAAAAGATGGCACCCATGTGCCACCTATCCAGTCCAATTTGTCTGTAGAGTATCGCAGGTGACCCAGGCAGGGGGCCTTCATCCTTCTACTTGAATTATTCAATTAATGCTTTTCGCTCTTTCAATGGAAAAACAAGATCATCATTAAGTTTTTTATTAAATTAAACCAAGAGTAACAATTTTAAATGAATTTAGTTGTTTTATATTTGCAGGTGCTAACACATTCTAACATGTTAGAAAGGCCTTCACCAATAAATAAAATTTTTTATTTCCATTCTATCTTATGAATTGTTCTTTAACCAAAATCTGAGAGGGTTAAAGTGTAAGAAAAGTTTTGAAAAATTAGGATTCCTTGGAAAGAAGGGGAGCGAAATGCTACAGTGGGCATTAGCTGCACAGTGAACTACTCAGAAAATACCAAGGGCTCTCTGACATACCGCCAAGCCCCCAAAGAGGAGCACAAATGTGAGTTAGGGAACACAGTACCCCAGGAGTGATGAAGCATTAGGAGTTTTTCCTTTCTGGAACATTCAAAGGGAATAAATGATGGAGCAGGAGATTGCTACAGAGGATGGAAAGGGAACTGCCATCTTGCGGAGCCCTTGGCCTCGGCTTTTCTTTCCATCGGAGAATTCTTTGAGATTTTTCGTGGTCCAGCCTTCTGGGAAGTGAGGCTGGAGGGGACACGGGTACCATCAGGTCACCCAGCGATGGACGAGCCCCTCCGGGCAAAGCGGTCCGGCTTACTGCAGCCATAAAGGCGGCTGGGTCAGCCCGGGCCTCTGGGCTGCTTTAGCCCCGCGGGGAGGCTCTGCGGGACCTGCACTGTTCGGGCCTCAGAACTGGGACACCCACTCTGGCTTCTGCTTTTCCTGCGAGTGACCCCAGGGGTCTGTGCCTTCTGTTGGCAGCCAAGGAGCTGCCATGGACTCACTCCTGAGCTTCTGCAGTTCCATTACAACGATTTCATCCAGACGCAACGCGCAGATTATTTCAGGGAGAAATGCCAACAAGCAGCCACAGCGCCCTTTAGGGCCAGCTTCGTCCTTATGGAATTCAGAGGCTTTGTCCCTGTGCAGCTGCTTCACTGCCTCAGGATCCTCGCTTCTCTGCAACCGCTCTGAACTTCCAGGAGGACGAAAATCACAGATTAACAAAGATTTGAAGTAGTCCCTGTCATCTGTTTATTTAAGAAAAAAATTAGTAGAATAATGATAAATGTAGAAATATTAAATATTCAATGTAACGGTCCAAACGCTTTGGTTTAAAGAATGTATGGGGGAGCGGGGCTGATCATGCAGCAATTTAAAAAATAATAATAATAAAGCTGTTGAGGTGACCCATCATGGCAAGTCTCCTGTTTCAAGTCCAGAGACTCTAAGTCACGGGCTGCTGACGCAGGGCCTGAAGGTTGGGATGGTGCATCAAGACCTCTGGGGTGTGATCTCACCCTTTCTGTCTCTCACTATGTCTCTTGGCCTGAAGGTTGGGATGGTGCATCAAGACCTCTGGGGATGTGATCTCACCCTTTCTATCTCTCACTATGTCTCTTGCTCATGGAATATATAAACAAACACTTTTTTAAGTGTACTTTTTAACCGCCTCTAAATCCTTCCACAGGGGCCAGCAGGTGGCTGGTGGTTAAGGCGCTGGACTCCCACATGGCCAGCCCTGGTTTGGGTTCTGGATTGTGGCAGCTTGAGAAATCATGCTGGGCTAGTGGCCTAAGAGCCCAGCGTTCCAAGAGGACAATGGAGGAGAAGGGATTGTGGCAGGCCATCCCCCTAAGGGTGTCCTCTCACTGTCTCTCTCTGGTAACTGCACATGCCCTATGGCAAAAAAAAAAAAAAAAAAAAAAGAAAGAAAAAGAAAGTAATTGAAAAAAGAAATAATTTAAAAATTGAAAAAAAAATCCTTTGATGGAATATTCCACATTGAACTTCTTATTAATGATACTAATTATGGTTTATTACAACTTGGATCTAAAGCTATAGCCTGCTCTCATAAATATTATTGGAATAACACTTATTACCATGACATACAAATGCAGAGTGCACACTTTATTATTAAAACACTACCAAGGGGGAAAAAACACTACTCAAAAAAGGTTACATTATCTCTGTCTCTCTCACTATCTGGTTAAATATTTAATAAGCATTTAAATTCAACAACAGTCTGCTTAAGATGAAAATATTGAAATTAGTCATGTAAAAAATCGTTTTAAAGTCAAGCACTGGAAATGCACATTTTGTGCACTTCATTTCATTTTATAGTCTCTAAGAACTATTGCAATTTTTAATAAACTTGTATCTGGGATTTGAAGCCAAATACTTACACTCAAAAGGCAAAAATTTATTAACCAAAAGACACCCAAAGTGGTACTAAAATGTATTCCCCAGTGATAAGTTTTAAATGGATTGTAAAAACTGAATTTTATTAATCTAGTCACAATTAAAGAACAACAGCTGTCCCATCTGCATCCCCAACGCCCACTTTTGTAATGATGATTTTTTTTCACTTACACATTGCTGATAAACAGCTATCTCATCATTGAGTTCCAAAACCTTAGTTCCATCATTTTCATTATAAAATATTTTATTATGTCTCAAGCTTTAAAGAGGATATTGTTAAATAAAGTTAAAATTGCTCTAACATAACAAAGCTCTTTCTCATGTATATGTTTATATTCACATCAGGATGTATACATATCCCTATAGTATATCAATCCACATCGAATACAAAGCTGTCATATATAATTTCTGTGATTCTTTATGGTAGATTATCATTACACAAATAATTTAGTTGTGAATTTTGCTGATAAATGTTTTAACAGCCATCTTAGTATCTTTTAAAAAAATTCACAAATATATGGAAGTCCACTTTTTAAAAGATAATAAATCAATACTATACCCTAAAAAAGTAACAATAAATTACACTTCAAACGTTACATTAATAAAAGTTTACATGTAAATCAATTCTCTGGAGTCTTTTGTTTAAAGTTAAATTAAACCACACTGCCTTTCATAAAGAAAATTATCTCATCATAGTTTTAATAAGATTACTGTCAAATTCAGTGAACTCTCCAGACAGAATGTATTAGCTTACTATACCACCATCTAAATGCAGTATTGCTTCAAACATGCCCATGGAGGATTTTGAGCTTCTCTCTCACTTTGTCTCTTAAATATGTTGAGGGTTAAAAATCAAAGGTGAAGGGGCCAGCAGATGGCGTAATGGTTACATTGTTGAACTCCCAGGTGATCAACTGCAGTTGGAGTCCTAGATCTAGTGGCTTAAAACTTAGGCTGGGCACATGTGCATGTGTGCCTAAGATCCACAGCGGAGACAGAGGAGGGATTGCGGCATGGCCATGACCCCATGAGGCGATTTCTTACTTTCTATCTGTCTCTCTCTGTCTCTCTGGCAAGCACACACACCGTATAGCAATAATCTTTAAAAAAAAAAAAAAGTCAAAGGTTAAGTACGATCAAAAGATTTAACAAACAATTTTGATACATAAGCACACCTGCAAATGAATATTGAGGAGTAGACTTGGGTTATATCTTAGGTCTTTGCTAGTCTCTTAACCTCTTTGGCTGCAAAATCAAAACAAAACAAAAAAACACAAGAACTCATGCATGAATATATACCATTTAGACAAAGTTACACTCCTTTTAAAATCACAAATAAAGTTGTGACTTTCAGAAAAAACTACATAGTGCAATTCATAAACAGAATATATACATAAATATTTTTAAAATAAATAGTAGAACTATTTTTAAAGAATTATTTTTTAGGGACCAGCAGTTAGCGTAATGGCGATGTCGCTGGACTCCCACGTAGTCGACCACAGTTCGAGTCCTGGACCCGGTGGCTTAAACTCACGCCGGGCATGTGTGCATGCGTGCCCAAGATCCCAAGAGGAGAATGGAGGAGAAGAGATTGTGGCGTGGCCATCCCCTCTGGGGGGTGATTTCTCGCTTTCTGTCTGTCTGTCTCTCTCTGTCTGTCTGGCGAGCGCACGCGCCCTATAGCAAAAAACCTCTCCAAAAAAAAAAAAGAATTATATTTAAATTCTATTTATTTATTCACTTACTTTAATTTGAACATAGAGAGACAGAGAGGGAAAATGAGAAAGCAAGCTACCAGGTCCGGGACTCGAATCATCATGGTTGGCCATGTGGGAGTTCCAGCACCTTAACCACCATGCCACCTGCTGGTCCCCAGAATATGCATTTTTTGACCTCTGTATTTTTAACATAGAAATTTAAAGAAATGGGAAATTGCAGATCATGGTCTATTAATGTTATCTAGTGTCACAGGTATGAGAAATTATACAAATACTAACTTCTAAAAGAACCCAAATCTTAAAGTACGTGTTTTAACATTTTAATGCATTTTTTTAGTGATTTACATTTTGTGCATTAAATGGAACATGCTGAGTATAAACTGCCTTTTTTAATGACGCATCTTCATGGGCAGTGACACTGTACACCGTGGGAACAATAAAGATGTCTCAGGTGTGCATGCTTACTTTTCCCCAAACAGAATGGATTTAAGAACAGCCCGAAGCAAGAGAAGTTTTTTGTTTGTTTGTTGTTTGTTTTTTTAAAAAGAAAGATAATAGGACTGGCCCTGTGCACAGTGATTAAATCCTATGTGAAGACATCCAGATTCCACAAGGACAACTGTGGTTTGAATCCTGGCCCTGGCAACTTGAAAAACACTGGGACCCAAAATTCAGACAGGGCAGAGGAATGGAAGAAAAAGGCTGTGGTGTGACCATGCTCTGTTGGAGTGCCTTCTCTGCCTTGCAGCCCTCCCTGACCCCTGACCTCCCCTCCCCCTGAAAAATAAGATTACGTCACTTTTTTTCTAGTTTTTTTTTTTCTCCTATCACTTCTTATTGGATCATACTATTAAAATCTGCTGACTTGTTTAAATATCATTGCCTAAGAGAAAATCACTAGTGTTCTCCTGTAATATGCGCACTGACAGTGGGGCCCTGCGAGTACTGCAATCTGATGAGAACTTCCGTTCCACAGTCTATTGGGAGAGGCAGCCATGGATTTAGACAAGGGATCTAATCCCAATTCTGGAGTTCGCCACCCTGGGAAACTTAGCTATGTCGTTGAACCTCTTTCGATCTCAGTTGCCTTATCTTGTTAATAAGAAGGGATGATAAGTCAGTCTCTTGGGGCAAAAAATCGATTTTCAGTGAAAGTGAGGACCCATTCCTCTCTCTACCTTTTGGAAGATATTTCTCATCTTAGTTCTGCTATTAAGAACTGTGTTACCATCATTTCACCTTTTGATTTCCAGTTTTAGTGTCAATAAAATAATGAGAGTACAGACTGTTGGTTCTAGCTTTCCATAATTTCATTTTGTATTGCAAAACTTGGGGCTCTAACTATTTATTTTAGCTAGTAAATTAATAGTGTGTAAATTTATCTTGTAAATTACCTTGAAGAAGTTGCTGGGAAAATGGCCCTCAATCAGGGCTAATGATATAAATTTTTAAAATAATTATAAACAGTTAAATAATATGTGATCTCAAATTCAGATAGGAATTAAGCCCCCAAACCACAGTGCTCCATTGCAGAATGTTTCAATGATATGTCTCATAATTAAAGAAGGAAATGCAGCAGTAACACAGTGCCTTGCAAGAGTGGAAACCACAGGGCCAGCCGTGAGTTCAGACAGCAGGTCAGCCTGAGAGCACACTGGATGTGACAGCCAGTCCCTGAGGAGCCAGAGGGCTGGGGAGAGGGGACCACAGCTTGACTGGGCACTAGGGCACCTCTCTGTCTCTACTTCCCTCTGTCTCACATGTGCATGCACTTTCTATCAGAACAATTTTTTTAAAAAAAAAGTTCTCATAAAAATAATTTTTAAAAAAATCATTGTATTTAGCTTCATTTATTTGTTTGTTTATTTTAATTTGACCAAGAGGGACAAAGTGAGACAGAGAGAGAGAAAAAGTGAGAAAGCAAGAAGCCAAGTCTGGGACTCAAACCGTGGTCGGCCATGGGGAAGTCTAGCATCCTTAACCACACCACTTGCCAGCCCCGGAAAAAATATTTTTAAAAGTGAACTGTAAATATATCAATGGACAGGAGAAAACATGCTCTAAAACTTCTAAATTTCTAAAAAAAATTTTTAAAAAAGCTTTATACCATCATTTCTTACTACATATTTCATAGTCCATAAAGAAGACATGAGCACTTGGAACCACTGAGAAGGGCAGTTGCTAATGACACATGAAATACAGATGTTAAAGACGTAATTACTACACTGAGAATATATTTAGAATTGTGGGGGGAAATCTCAGGCACCTTTTACCATGGGTTTTTGAAAGAACACATTTAGCCTACTAACTAAAGAAATTAAATGGTTACTCTTGTTCCAGTCTCCTAATTAAGACAGGTTTTCTTACAAATGGAAAGTATTTTAAAATTCGTGTATTGTTATATATGTACAAAAATAATGTCATGTCAGTTCTCCCTCCTATATTGCTGTCCACAGCATTATTTTCACACTTCAGCGGGCAAACCAAAAGTCTCTGGTGCATCGAAACCAATATCAACCTTCCTGAATTAATTACTTCCTTCAATCTCAGTGTTATAATGAGTCTCTCTGGGAATTGGCACAATTAAAAAAAATAATAAAACTATAGAGTCACCAGCAAGACAGGGGTAGCTGCTGCTGTAAGGCCTGTTCTGTTTTCCCTTCCCTACCATTAAACTCTTACCGTTAGTATTCAGGGAGCAAAATCTCACTTCTGAAGACGAGCTCTATTTTAAACAGTCTAAGCTTTCAGAAGGTTGAGGAAGAAGAGTCAGTTTCACTCCCACGTTACAAAACAAAATGTACTGTATTCTCTGTTTTTATACAGAAGAATGTCTTCAAAAAAACCAATCCTACAATCTCCACTCATTTTCTTTATTTGTGTTGTAGAGAATATTCATATGTTTGCAATATGTGTAAAATTACCAACATTTCTCCTTTGACATCTCACACACGGAGCTCTCTTTTAGCGCTAGGCTCTCAGTATTTTAAGCTGTGCCTTGATAATGTATTATTAACACAGTAATGCTCGAACTTATCCGCACATCAGTCACTTCAGATCACACTGCCCGGTGCCTTGATAATGTGTATTATTAACACAGTAATGCTCGAACTTACCCGCACATCAGTCACTTCAGATCACACTGCCCTGACCATGCATGTTTCCTGTTTGCCTGTCTGTGCCTCCTTCCTTCTTTCTGTCTTCTTTATTTTCTTCTTCCTTTCTTTTTCTTCCTTTCTGTCTCTCTCCCTTCCCATCTCTGTTTTATTTCTTGCCTTTCCTTTCCACCCTTCCTCCCTTCCATCTTCTTTCTTCTAAATTTTTGCCAGAAAGAGAGAAACAGAAAATGGGAAAGCACACCCCTCTGGTGAAATGGTCACACTGCAGTCCCTTTTCCACTTCTCCATTTCTCCTCCTTCTGGCATTTTGGGCATGCACACACACACATTCCCGGCGTGTTTTTCAAGTCACTGAAACCAGGACTCTAACTGCACAGCCCACCATGTAGGATCCAATTGCTTTAACTACCAAGCCACTGGCTGGGCCTTTTATTGCATTTTTTAGCTTCTTTTTTTTTCCTTATTAGATGAATCTTGGTCTTTAGTCTGGCCTTTGTCCTGGGTTCATTTTAAAAAAGCTCCTTGGTAGATCTCTATGCATGTATTCTGTATATTAATGTAATACCCATCATCATAATGCAATCACGAGTAGATGCACTGGCCCAGCATGGTGCTGTACTTGGTTGCAAACTGAACACCAGATGCTGGAAGCCAATGGCTGACCACCCGTTCAGGTCCCCAGGTTGTCCTGCCAACACACAGACATGTAAGCATGTGCCCAGAATCCTGCTGAGCTAAAGGACTGGGTAAAGGGGCCACGGCACAAGGCAACACTGTCGGGGGTGGTGGTCTCTCCCTCTGTCTGTCTGTCATGTGCTCATGCACTTTTTATCATGAATAAAATCAGTAAAAAAAAGTGTATGCACCTATACTGTGGCCTAATTGCCATATGTTTATACTATATGCATGTAGAAAAAATGTAAATGTGGATTATTCTTTTATTTATATAGGTTGCATTAATTTAGAAAGTCAGACTTGCTATATCATCATATTGGGAATTTTGCACAAAGGCCTTGTTAAAGGGTGTGAGATTAGCCTGTTTTGTTGTTGGGCAGGAAGAAAACAGGCAATCAAACAATTGTAAAAAGCAATAGATGTAACAGCAGTCTCTCTTAGGTATCTGTTTACTCAGTTGGCTGTGCTGGCTGACTAAACTGGCATGCTCTTTTAGCTCACCTGTCTATGGGTAATCTTCCTAGGGCCACTCTCACCATCAAAGAACATGATCTCTACAAATAACAGAAGCATTTAATGGTTAAGAATATTATGTATGATAGGATAAAAAGTTAATAAAGATATGGGGTCAAAGGTAAAAGAGTGAAATACCAGGATTAAATAGTATTTTTTTTAAGGGAAATAAAATATACTTCTTATTTATTTATTTATTTATTTATTTATTTATTTTTGCTTGTTTGCAATGGAGCAAGGTGTAGGCAGACAGGAAGGGAACTATGTTTGCACTCGAGCAAGGTGTAGGCAGACAGGAAGGGAACTAAAAAATAGACACTGAGAATTTAGGAATCAAAAGAAAGAACCATGTTCAACTATAACTTTCCTATTTTCTAAAATACAAAATGAACCAGTTACTTAGTAAAATCATTGATTTTCCTAGAAATTAAACCTAGAGAAATAGCATCAATATGTCTTCATAGTGAGGCCACTATGGTCTGAAAAGCATTATACTATACTCTTAACCCATCCCTCCACCCTAGACCCTGTAAATCTAGTAACATGTTTTATTAGTCTCGTTATTGTGATACGTTCTAATACAGCTATCATTAAAGAACTGGGGAGGAGCCACGTTAATGTAACACAAGAATGCCTGATGTAACCATCTAGCTTACTCTTGAATTATACAGAGCACAGGGCAGTTCTTAAAACTGGCCATTTGCTGATTATTGGGTGTAAATGATAGACAGATTTAATATGTCCCACTGTCAGCCAGACTGAGAAAATATAAACCTATTCCCTCATGAAATCTGAGAAAGCCTACCCATACTTAATTATCAGGCTTCTTAACCTTAGCACAAGGGTAAGTTAAGAAAATATGCGAGAATAGTACTAGTATTTTCTTAAAGAAAGAACACTCGGCTTGTTCTATCAATGAATAGGTAGTATTGGCCATTTTAATTTGTCCTAGAAAACAGTGAAAGCACACACAATTAACAAATACATGAAATAATTTCAACATTGCTCTCATAACATTTCTGACTTCATGCCACATAACTTCTGCTGAAACCTCTACGATGGTAAAATGCATGCCTATGTATGTAAAGAACTGACCTGCCGCAGACAGTTTGTAGATATATGTCAATAAAACATTTAAGAACCATTTCTAACATTGATTTAGATGTGGCATAGATTTATCTTAAATCAGTCTTCTCTGGACAGTAATCAGATAGTAAAGTCAGTTGACTAACAAAGGCATTTCCAACTCTCGACCTTTAAAAAGTGTCACCATTATAAAGGGAAATGCTTACCTGTTTTTATCTTTCTCTTATTTGCGGAATGCTACCAGGAGAGGGGTAGGAATGAGACTATTAATAGGGGTCCTATAGGTGGACTCATTTGAAAGTATTATCATAACACTGTGATACGATAAGAGGGGTCAGATATACCTTTGTTTATCCCATTAGAAATTATTAAACAATCTATCAAGAGATCATTTGGACCAATCCAGGTTCTCAAAGTAGTTTTAAGGTTATATTGAGAATCAATAACTCATACAGCCTAGCTAATACTCAATTTGTGTGTGGGGTAAGGGTAAGAAAAAAGTCAATCAGATCTGTAAAGGTTTCTTAGGCTTATCCTGAAACGTTCCACACACTGTAATGGAATACAGTGATACAGAAACCTCTTGAAGAATACTGGACTGAGAAGTCCAGACTTATGATTTACCAACAAAGACACAAATAAATAGTCTGTACAGAATACCAAATAAGATAAATGTTTACAACTTGGGATATGGGGAATAAAGAGTACCTCTGAAAAACGGGATGGACTAAAGTCTGGTTTTAATCTAAAGTAAGGATACTCTGGAAGTTACTCTTAGTGAGTAAACAAATTGGATGAGATCAGAAACAAATATTGGGAATATTATTGCACTTTTCTGGAAGTGGAAAAACTGTGTTTTACTTCATTAATCATGAGATATGTGGAAGTACAGATGAAGAACATAATTGGCTAGT
This sequence comes from Tupaia belangeri chinensis, assembly GCF_000334495.1. Taxonomy (NCBI): domain Eukaryota; kingdom Metazoa; phylum Chordata; class Mammalia; order Scandentia; family Tupaiidae; genus Tupaia; species Tupaia belangeri. The sequence goes on from NW_006159935.1 coordinate 502,239, forward strand.
TATAAAGTTGACAGAAAAATAAGGCTCCTCTCATAAGAACCATTTTTATCTACATGAATGTGAGAGTGGGGGAATATGAAATTTTATATAAAATTTTATATAAAATTTTATATAAAATTTTATATAAAATTTTATATAAAATTTTATATAAAATTTTATATAAAATTTTATATAAAATTTTATATAAAATTTTATATAAAATTTTATATAATCTCATTCAAGTGGCCTTTTCATAGTCTGGCTGTCAATGATGCCTCGTTAATGCAGGGCCAGGTTCCCCACTGGTTGGACACATCTGAACAAATCACCTGGATTGGAATGACAGGTGTGGTAATGCTCTAGGGCTACCTCCTTCCTTCTGGAGGGTGCAGTGTACGGATTTGAAACCGAAGCTGCTACAGTCAGTTTTCTCTCAGGATGAAACCAAGGGGGACGGAGCCATGAGAACATCAGAGGAATGGAGGCAGAACCCTCATAAGTTACACCCAAATGGCACCCTCCCACTAGCATTTTCAGTGATGGAGCTGGCTAGATTCCTATAGCGGCATAACAAATCACCACACAGCAGCTGAGACAACACCACTGAGTAGCTCACAGTTCTATGGGTCAGAAATTCAATTCAGGCAACGTATTTGGGACATAACAAAGTCAAAATCAAGGTTCTGGCTAGACTGAATTATTCCCTGGAAATCCTAAGGAAAAGTCATTTCATCAATTATGAGCTCATTCTCCTTGGCAAGACTAAGTTCTTTGTGATTGGAGACCTAAGGCCATTGTTTCCTTGCTCATTGTTAGCCAGGAATTTCCTCCCACTATCAGAGACTCCTGAATTGTTTTCCAGGTTATCCCCTCCATCTTCAGGAAGGTGACAATTCCCCAAATCTTCCCTGTGCCCAAAATCACTGACGTCCTCTTATGCAATCAGCCAGGGAAAATTCACTACTTTCAAAAGACTCTAGTCAGTACCACCCACATACTGTCCCCATTTTAAGGTCAACTGATTTGAGAACTAATGTGTATCTACACAGTTGTTTCATAGCACTACTTAGAAGTCATGTTGGACTGAATAATGGGGAATGAATGTATGCCCAGTATGGGAATTGCGAGGTGTCTTACCAGAGTTCTGTCTATGATAAAAGCTAATCAGTGCACTTTTCAAACCTGTTTAAATCACATGGTTATTTATAAACAAATTAGATGTAAATAATATATACCTTGAATGGAGGGCACACATATTTAGGTTAATCACATTCATTATGAAAAGGAGCAAAAGTCCCAGCATTTAGCCCTCCTACATGTGAGAACAAGAGGAGTTAGTTCATCCTAACATCTCTAAATCTTCAAGTTCTTCTTTAATAGCTAGGTACTAAACTCTTCAAGGAGATAGATATGATTGCTAATATTTAGGACTTTGCAAAAAAAAAAAGTACAGTGCTTATCAAAATAGCCAACATATGCATATTTACTACCTTTGGTATCTTATCTGACTCCAGTCTAAAAAGGAATCTTTACCTGTAATAAATTAGGTTTAGGAAAGATGATCTGTAGAAAGTGAAATAGAGCCACTTTTTTTTTGTTGTTCTTTTAGACAGAGATTATTGCTATAGGGCGCATGCACTTGCCGGAGAGACAGAAAGAGAGAGAGAAAGCATGAAATCACTCCCCCTCCACATGGGGGATGGCCATCCCACAATCCCTTCTCCATTCACCTCTTGGGACCTTGGGCATGCATGCACACGTACCCGGGTGCAAGTTTTTGTGGAGTTTTTTTGGAGAGGTTTTTGCCATAGGGCGCATGCGCTCGCCAGACAGAGAGAGACAGAGAGATAGAAAGCGAGAAATCAACCCCCAGGGGGGATGGCCACACCGTAATCTCTTCTCCTCCATTCTTCTCTCGGGATCTTAGGCACACACGCACACACGCCTGGCGTGAGTTTCAAGCCACCAGGTCCAGGATTTGAACTGTGGTCGACTACATGGGAGTCCAGCGACATAGCCATTACACTAACTGCTGGTTTCCACCCGGTGTGAGTTTTAAGCTGCCACATTTAGGACTTGGACCACAGTCAACTACAGGGGAGTCCAGTGATGTAACCATTACGCCATCTACTAGTCCCAGTAGAATCACCCTTCTATGTAGTCTATGTTCTTTCTTTACACCAAGCCAGATCCCCAGGAGAGTACAAATTTGGGTTGTATTACCTACAGAAATCCAAAATAATCTTCTTGGAGTCAGATATCAGTATTAGGCTTTCTTTAATCAATAAAAGTTGTCAGTACAAAAATGTATTGCTATATAGTTTATCAGTCGGTATATAAATTCTCTATGAGAATATTCTTTGACAATTAAGAGCTAGAAAATAATATATTTTTTACATTATGGCAATGAATATAATGGATGTGATTAGGTTCCCTAGACTGCAAGAAAGCTTAGATCCAAAATCAACTACCAGTATGTATGACCAATATATATCAATATATATATTCTGGCTAAGGACAGCTAGTTTATATTTTTCTTTTAACTTGTCTTATTTTCTACTCTACTAATACTTCTTATCCTTGATAGTCTGTCAAATGTATCTCAAATCTGTGGTAAATGAAGTAGTACTTAAATAAATGAATATATAGATTTCATATACCAAGCACACATAATCTTTTTCAAGTATTATGAATGCCTGAATTTTGTTTGGAAAATAGATAAACTAGGTTTATACTGGGTTGAGAAGTTGAGGTTAAAGGTCTTCCAGGTTGGCCTCAGAGAGCAGTGATTAAGCACTACACAGAGGAAGCCAGAGCCCACATAAAAAACCACAGTTTGAATCCTGGTCCCGCTGGCTTGATACACATGCTGGGTGGGACCAGCGGAAGGCTTAGTAATGGTCACATCACTGGGCTCCCACTTAGTTGACTGCAGTTTGAGTCCTGGACCTGGCAGCTTAAAACTCACACCAGGCATATCTGCATGCATGCCCAAAATCTCGAGAGGGTAATGGAGAAGAAGGGATTGCAGCGTGGCCATCCGCCCGAGGAGTGTTTCCTCACTTTCTGTCTCTCTCTATCTCTCTGGTGAGCACACATGCCCTACACCAAAAATCTCTCTCTCAAAACAAACAAACAAACAAACAAAAGACATGCAGGGTAAGCGTTTGCATGCCCAGGATCCTTACTGGTCAGAGAAATAGAGGAAAAGGGGAGTGGCATGACCAAGCCCCGGTCCCACTTGAGAGGTGCTTTCTCTTTCTGTCTTTCCTCTCTTATGTACATACACACACTTGGGCATTAAAAACCATAAAATTAAAATAAATAAATAAATTTTCCCTACTATAATGATAAAAGTTCATGAAAATATGACTCAGATAATAGTTTATTTTTAAAAATAAAAGCATTATTGTGCAAAAAAAATAAAATAACCCCATTGACTGAAAATTCAAACATGGGAAACTGGAACATTTCTAATTTAGTATTTCTAAGATGCTTCCTTTAAAGTTCAAGTTCTAAATCCTTTGAATTCATACGCCTAAATATAAGAAAACTGCATAAAACCTATTAATTCAAACAAACCTGAAAAGGTCACTTCAAAAAGGATTCATATGTGAAGTAAGCTAAACCCTTTTTCTCTTGAACAACACAGACATATGGGAAGAATGAATCTAAAAATGGGAAATGTTTTTCAGCATTTGACTCATAAAGCTAATAAAATTAGGTTTTCCCATTTACTAAATCACATTCATTTATAACTATGTTTACAAAGATAATGACCACTACGGTTAGAGGAAGAGGTAGTTAGGAGGACTGAAATTCATCAGAAAATCAGACTTACAGATTTAAAGGTAGCAGATATTGAACAAAATTTTGATTGAAACATGGAATAGGTAATACTTTATTCATTAATTATTTAGTTTTTCAACAGACAAAGTATGCAAACTTCAAAAACTATTGATAGCTAATAAACTGTTTTGCTGGCAGTAGTTTAAATAATGTTCTGTTTGTCTCAGGTGAGTTTTTAAAGGAAATACCTTTAGTGTGCTAAAGTTAGCCAAATTTCCATGTTTTCTTTTCTATTTATTATATACAAAGTTTCCCATAGATATAAAAGGGGAGGTAAAAAGGTGTGTAGAAAAAAGACAGGGCATACTGCAAATCAAACCATGTGAACACTTGCAGTGTCTGACTTGTCTACATCCCGCAAATAGCAAGTGCTAGTACATAATCGACATCTTCTTATAAGATGGGTAATGTTAAGTGCTTAGGATGTTAAGCTGGAGAATTTTTGTACTGATAGTACAAGGAAGTGATTAAATGGACACAGCTAATATCCCACTTTATATCTCAACTAGATATTTTCATATCTATAAATGTGAAACTTTTTATAATTGTTTTCATATTTCTTTATTGGATATATAATCTGCAAATATCTTCTCCCATTCAGTGGGTTTGCTTTTCACTTTCACAAAAGTATCCTTTATAGAAAAACAGTTTTAATTGTGATGTTGTCCAATTTATCTATATTTTTTCTTTTGTTGTTTGTGCTTTGACTACCATATCTAAGAAATCACTGCAGAGCCTAAAGTCATAAAGAGCCTAAAGTCATAGGGATAAGCAGATGCCATAATGGTTATGTCATTGGACTCCCACATGGCCCACCATGGTTTGAGTCCCAGACCTTGTGCCTTCAAACTTATGCCAAGTGTGTGTGTGTGCATGAGTGTTCAAAAATCCCAAGAGGAGAATGGAGGGGAAGGGATTGCAGCACGGCCATCCCAGAGGGGAGGATGGGAAGGAAGTGACTGTTTGCTTTCTGTCTCTGACTCTCCAGTGAGGCACGTGCCTTATAACAAAAATTTCTCTAAAAACAAACAAAAAAAAGAGTTACTTCCATTTTTTCCTAAATGTTTTATAGCTTTCACTTCTTTTTTTTATTTGATTTTTTTTGAGAGTTTGTTTTTGTTTTTGTTGTTTGTTTGTTTTGCTATAGGGCGTGTGTGCTCATCGGAAAGACAGAGAGAGACAGAGAGAGAAGTCTCCCCCGGGGGGGATGGCCATGCCGCAATCCCTTCTCCTCCATTCTCCTGTCAGGATCCTGGGCACGCATGCACACGCGCCCAGCGTGAGTTCAAGTCACTGGGTCTGGGACACAAACCACAGTCTACTACATGGGAGTCCAGTGACATAGCCATTATGCTAACTGCTGGTCCCATTTTTAACTTCTAAAGTTAGGACTAAATTCATTTTGCGCAAGTAGGAGAACACTGCTGCACATCCCTGAGGCTGTGTGGGTGGCAGGCTTCTGGTCCCCAGCATGAAAGCAGGCCAGGTGTACTGGCAGAAGCCTTTCTAGCTAACTTGGAAGCTGGGCAGGAGGATCAGAACATGGCTAGATGGCAAGACTGCAAAATACCCCACTCTTTCAGTTCCTTCCTTTCTCTCTCCTGGCCTTGTTCTTTCTCTCCCTTTCTTATAAAAAGAAGAAAAAAAGGGAAGTGGAGGTTAAATTGGAACTGGAAGGAGGAGTATATAATAGTAAAAACACCGAAATAGGAATAACAAGATCTGAATTCAAGATTTATTCCTGCCAACAACTATGTGAATGACCCTGGGAAATGTATAAGGAAAAAAAAAAGCCCTTTAGGCTGGATAGCATATGTACTTGTCACATTACCCAACACATTGACAATGTAATGAACCCAGGATTGGAATCTTTAAAGGAATCCTTCTTTCATGAGAATTTTGTCATAAAATATACCAAAACTCTATAGCAGTCTGTTATATACATAGACTTAGATATGACACAGAATAAATTATTCTTTTTATAAGATAACTAATGCAAAATCAATGAAACTGATATCCAATTAACCTATAGGGCACAGATTGATGAGTTTCTGCTTTATATTCTGAAGTTTTTATCTATTTTTCATCACAATGTTTGTGTGTATGTATGTGTTGTGTGTGTATGCGTGTGTGTGTAAGTTGCATGTGTGTCCTTCACTTTGTCTCATTTATCTTCCTGCATCATTATTTTGGTATTGAGTCTTTCTGTATGAATTTATAATTATTAATTCAGAACATGTCAGTACTAATAAAAATATTAAAACAGATACATCACTTCTAATAAACAGTCTCTCTTGTTTCAAATAAATGGTCTGTGTTCAATTTTAATGTATTTCTTTATCATATTAATAATATACTATAAAAAAATAATAATATACTATAGAATGCTCTCTGATCATTTTTTTCTGAAGTCTATATTTGAAATTATAGAAAATAAGACCCCATATCCACTTGTTTCTAAGGTTTCATTTGATCAAGGTCCCACTTTTGAAACGAGTATAATACTTTATCATGTCACACACAAAAAACATAAAAACAAAAAACTATTTGTGAGTAAATACCCTTTGGCCTGACACTTCCACATCTCCTGGCTCATCCCATTAGAATGAATATTACCAGTATCTTCTAGATCATGTCCTTTGGCTTTTGGAACTGATAGATTAAAAAGGCAGACTTTCCTTTTCCAGGGAGATTCTAATTTAAAGCACTCGGCATCCTATCAAGCATAGAACATGCACAAATTTTAAACATTCTCTTATGGTAAGAGACCAGAGATCAGGTTTTCCCCAGGTTTTCAGAATGTTGTTTAGGCTGTAATAAGATGAAACCAAAGAAAAAGTAAAGATGTCTGTAAGGTTAAAAATGGACTTTGTAGTGACAAACTCAGGCCTCTACCTACTTTCGATGCTGAGCACTGCACCTTAACTGGTGTTATAAAATCTACAGAATAATCTTGTTAACAAAAAAATCACATTCCAGTACTATTCCAGTACTACAAAATTCCATGCCATGCATATATAAGTAATGGTGATTTCTATGAAGATTAAGAGTCTCTAATTATAACTGTTGCTAATAAGTTTTTCATAGATGAACTGAAATAAGACAACTGTTCGATTATTATCAGATGCCTATGGTCAGGAGAACACTGTACCTGGAAACCCCATGGCCCCTGGAACCTAACCAGTCCAGTTACCCCCAATACTCTTGCTCTTGAAAAATTTAAATACTGTTGATTCCCTTCACCTTACTAATCACACCTTCACATATGATTCATTGTTGAAGTCTTATCAGTTCCTGAAAATAAAAAGTCCTACTACCTTCCGGAAGTCGTCCATATTTACAAGAATATTTATTTCAGCACTCTTTGTTCGGAATTCAAGTTTTACCACCATACCTTCTTTGTCTTCTTTCTCAAGGATTGTATGAACTCTTCAAATCTAAGGCAAAATATACTGTAATCTTAATAATATAAGTATTAATATAATACTTATCTCTTAACCTTGTCCATTAGAGAAAGATCCACATAAATGAACCATAAACTATGAAGTACTAAGCAAGGGAAATACCTTAAAAACAAATTGGATTTTAATTGACAATTTTTGAACCAGCTGATTGAGACAACTTACAGAGTATCATTCTTCAATACACTCTGATGCTTAAAATTTGCCTATTTAACTTATGTTCAATGGACATATAGACGTAGCAGAAATGCAGTTGTACCCACATGGGAAGATCTCACTGGGGCTACCCTGTACATGTCAGACGCACCCACACATACTTGTGACCTGGCCTGGCTGAGGCTGATGGTGGATGACAATGAAAGACTCTCTCTTATTCTCTCAATAAACTTCAAAAAAGAGAGAGAGAAGGAGAAAATAAAAATGAATCTAAACATTATTTTTCTGTAGTATCTTCTGTTAGGACATTTCATATTGATTTAACACAATAAGAAATAGAGACCAGCAGATGGCATAAAAGTTATGTCACTGGACTCCCACATGGCTGACCATGGTTTGAGTCCCGGATCCAGCAGCTTGAAACTCATGCTGGGAACATGTGCATGTGTGCCCAAAATTCTGAGAGGAGAATGGAAGAGAAAGGACTATGGCGTGGTCATTCCCTCTGGAGGGGTAGGGGTGATTTCTTATTTTCTACCTCTGTGTCTCTCTAGCGAGTGTATGCATCCTATAGCAAAAATATATATATAAAAAAATAGAGAGAATTTAAACAAATATTTAACCAGAGGTGATGTATGAATAGTAGATAAGCGCATCACAAAAAATGATGATCGACACTTAGCAGAGAATTAAAAATCTAGTGTCAAAAAGATAACTACACTTTCACTAAATTGATCAGAATTAAAAAGACTGACCATGCCAACCATGGATAGGGACATGCAGGAACTGGAATTCCCACACCCTGCTGGTAGAGGTGAAAGTGGTGGAGCTACTTGGCCGTTTCTTAAAAAGTTACAGTCCAGAAATCTTACTTGTATGTTTTTACCTGAGAGAACTGAACACACATATCCACCCAAACATTATACACAAATGTTAAACGTACCATTATTTTGAATAGTAATAATAGTCAAAAAAACCTGGAAACAACTCAAATGTTCAATGAATGAAGGTATAAACAAATTATCATATACCCATATAATGGAATATTATGTAGCAACCTGGATGAATTATTGCTACAACCTGGATCTGGATGAATCTGAAAATGATTACACTTAAAAAAAAAAAAAGCCAGACTAAAGAATATAGATAAAGTGATTCCATTCACATAAAAAACTAATTTATACCTGATAGAACTAATCAACACTAACAGTAAGTGAATCAAGAGTAGTCTGAGATGGGGAAGAAGTGAAAGTAAAGTATGAAAAGGGTCATGAGAAAACCTTTGCGGATAATAAAAAACTTTTTTTTTCTTTTTTATGGAGAGATTTTTGCTATAGGGTGCATGTATCCGCTAGAGAGACAGAGCAACAGAAAGCGAGAAATCACCTCACAGGGGGCATGGCCATGCTGCAATCTCTCCTCTAGTCTCCTCTCAGGATCTTGGACACAAACGCACATGCACCTGGCATGAATTTCAAGGCACTGGGTCTGGAATTTGAACCATGGTCAACTATGTGGGAGTCCAGTTATGTAACCATTATGCCATCGGCTGATCCCAATGAATAACTTATCTGATAGTAATAATGAATTCACATATGGTGTCTCTATATGCCAGAACTTCCCAAATTGTACACTTCAGAGACAGGCAGATTATTGTATATCTATTTTACCTCAGAAAAGCTGTTCAAAGAGACAGAGACACGCTAACAGATTCTTATGTTAATATATCCTGAGGGCAGCAGGTGGCATAGTGGTTAAGGTACTGGATTCCCACATGGCTAACACCACAGTTCAAGTCTCATACCTTGCAGCTCGAAATTCATGCCGCCATGTGATTGCTGTGGCCATGTCCTCTGGGGGAGTGATTTCTCGCTTTCTCTCTCTCTGTGTCTCTCTCTCCAGCAAGTGCTCACACTCTATGGCCAAAACTATACACATATATATATATATATATGTGTGCGTGTTTTTGTGTGTGTATTCATAAATATCTCTATATACATATTTTTAGGTGAAGATGACCAATACAGAGGTATTGATCATGTTTTTAACAAGCTTATGACATCTCTTCTTATTTCTGGCATCTTCGAGGTAATTGTTAAGTTTTTAAATCATCTGAGATATAACTTAAAATGTACAAAAATGTTTATAAATATGTTCATAAATTTCACATTTACATAATTTTGAAATAATAAAATAATTATCAAATTATAAAATTTATCAATTAATATATTTTATAATGATAATTATTAATATATGCATAATATAAATCTAAAGTAATCAACTTATGTTGTTGAAATTCACAAAGGTCTTTTTACTGCACTCGAAATATAACCAAGCACTAGCATGATTTTGAATGTCTCGCTCCTCTCTTTCTCTAATGCCGTAACTCTAACTACTCTGCAGTCACGCTGACATTCTTGTCCTCTAACTTGCTATGATTCATTCTCTCTCTGGGCTATTGCATTTGCAGAAGCCTGTTGGAAGTTCTCTCCCTAAGGTCATCACCACATTTCCTTTTTGTTTGGAGAAGCCATCACTCGTAAAACAGTTGAAATAGCCAGCTATACCCCTTCTCAGTTACCCTCCATTGTGTCACCCTGTTTGGTTTTCTTCCTTTCATATGTTTTTAAATTTGTCCTATTTATTTATCTATTTACTGCCTATTTCTTGTCATCCATCACTAGGAGGTAAGTACAGTGTGACCATCCTTAAAGTTGATAACTCTAATGGCTATGTCGCTGGACTCCCATGTGGTTGACAGTGGTTCAAGTCCTGGAGCTGGTGGCTTAAACTTACGCCAGGGGTGTGTGCATGCATGCCCAAGAATCTGTGAGGAAAATGGAGGAGAAGGGATTGCAGCATGGCCATCCCCCCTGAGGGGTGATTTCTCACTTTCTGTTGTCTCTCTCTTTCTGGTGAGTGTACACACCCTATAGCCAAAGAACTCTCAAAAAAAAAAAAAAAAAAAAAAAGGATTACAATTACTAGGGACCAGCAGGTACTGTGGTGGTTAGGGTGCTGGACACTCCCACATGGCCAACCATGGTCCGAGTCCCAGACCAGGTGGCTGGCTTTCTCACTTCCCTCTTTCTCTCTCTTTCTCTCTCTCTCTCTGTCTCTCTTTGGTGGAATTAAATAAAATGAATGAATAAATAAAATTAAATAAATAATTCTTTAAAAAAGATTACAACGACTAGATGTCAACACATTCCAAAGGGAGTATGAAATTGAATAAATTGAATTGTAGTCAAATTATTTTCAAGATGTTTTTCTGTTTGTTTTTTTGTTTGTTTGTTTATTTGTTTTTTACAGAGTGTGTCTGTGCTTATCAGAGAGACACAGAGAGACAGGGAGAAGGAGAAAACACCACTCATGGGAATGGTCACACCACAATCCCTTCTCCTTCATCTCTCCCTTCCTTTAGAATTTTTGAGCACACATGCACATGCGTCTACCACGTTTTTCAAACCACCAAGTCTGGACTCAAATTGTGCATTTGGCCATGTAGAATGCAGCTGCCTTAACCACCGGGCCATAGAGCTGTCCTCAAAGTGGTACCTTCTTAACAACTAATAATCTTAACTAGTTTACATCTATAATCTGACAGTTAGTTGTTTGCTAAAAATATGATGTTGTGGCAAAAATCCTATAACCTTATAGAGCTTTCACTTTTTGCCATTAAGTGAACTAAATAATCCTGGGTCTCTTCTACAGAACAACTAGATCTTACACCATATATAATTTTTGTCACACTGCTAATTTCAGAAGAGCAACCCTCAACCAAATAAACTAACAGCCAATAAACAATCACAGTAAGCAGTTCAAAAAGACAAGAAAAAGAACTGAACCTGGGGGACCAGCAGTTGTCGTAATGGCTATGTTGCTGGACTCCCAGTAGTCGACTGCGGTTCAAGTCCCAGACCCAGGGCTTAAGCTCAGGCTGGGCGCATGTGTGCATCCCCAAGATCCTGAGAGGAGAATGAAGGAAAAGGGATTGCGGCATAGCCATCCCCCTGGGGGGTGATTTCTCGCTTTCTGTCTCTCTGTCAATCTCTGTCTCTCTGGTGAGTGCACAAGCCCTATAGCAGACCTCAAAAAAAAAAAAAAAAAAAAACCAAAAAAACCTGAACCTGAAATTCTCAGCAATGACTGTCCAAAAAAAGAATTAAACTTGACATTTCAGACCCTGCTTGGGACACTAAAGAGAGACTAAGTTATCCCAAGGTTAGCAATTCTTCAGTATTCTCATTCTCAGCAGGAACAATGCTTCTCTAGAGAAAAGTATTTTCAGGTTTGGGCTCCAAATTTTCCACAAATATGAATCACATCTGAGCTCATAAATAAAATACGTGAACACACAAAAGACAAGAACCAATGAGTGGTATTTGGCAGAAACAGCAACGAAACACAATTTACACCAGCAAGAAAATTACAGGATTTGCAAAGACATGTCCACATATGTAAGTTATGTATGCTGTGCTTTCAGGAATATTATATGGTATTTTAAAAAAAAGAACTAGCTGCATTTTATTATCAAAACTCACCAAGAAATTTGAAAAAAATCAAATTAGAAATGCTATTTGAGAGTAAAATGTAATTGTTTAAATTAGAAATGTATGACTAAACACCTACTAAGACTCAATCAAATACAGAATAAAAGAAGTATATGCTAAAACAAAAGGAATTATCCATGATGTATCAATAAAAGTAAACATGATAAAAAATGGAAGGAGTTTCAAATATTTGCAGGTTCAAATGTAATGCTCTGTCATTCATTAAGTGAAGACACAGGAAAAAATATAAAGAAAATCATTACTTAGCCATTTAGCTTCAAATTTTTCAAAACTGATGAAAAGGTATAAACTTATAGATTTATTTATAATAAAGTTATACAGGTAGTCCGATGGATTCTAAACAGGTTTAAAAAATCAAATAGAAGTCTGTAAGCAAAATAAGAAAATAAAGAGTCTCAAAAATAAAGATTACATTTACAAACCAAAGAGAAAATACAAATCTACAGTAGTTCAGTATTTAGGCAGCAGATTGTTTAATGGTACCTATGAAAGTCAAAAACCAGTAGAATAATATTTTCAAAACCCTAAGAAAAAATGACTATCTACTTAGAATCATAAAACAAAACTATCTTTAAGAACAAAAATTAAAACATTATCAAATAAAATCTATGACAGTTTACTATGAACTTGTGATTATAAACAATGTTGAGATAAAAAAAGAAAACAGAAACAGATTGCATAAAGAATCCTGCCTAAAACTATATTTTTCTGATATTCAACATTAACTATTTCTTTCCAAAAAAGTAACATGATGCATGCCATTAAAAAATTGATCTAAATGTTATTGGTTTCATATTTATTGGAATTTTTGGTTATATAAAAGCTATAAGCTTAGACTAAATACATGTAGGGACCAGCAGGTGGCATGGTGGTTAAGTGCTGGACACTCCCACATGACCAACCATGCTTCAAGTCCCGGACCTGGTCGCTTGCTTTCTCACTTTCCCTCTCTCTCCTTCTCTCTCTCTCTCTCTGTATGTGTCTCTCTCTGGTCAGAATAAAATAAATTAATGAATAAATAAAGTTGAATAAATAATTCTTTTAAAAAATGAATAAATATATGAAGCGTCAAGTTTACATATATGTAAGTTAGTTTTAGTAAGAAAAATCTAAGGGAAACCCAGGTACCATGATACATTGCACTTATAGGCATCATTAAAAGTATATAAATATAATACACTGAACTAGATAACCTCTCATACCTCCTTCAACTCTGAAATTGTGTAATTTCCTTTCTGTATCATTCTATGTTGTCACTACCTTGTCATCTTCAGCTTACTCTTGTATCTTGCTGTCAGTGAGTCTATTTATTGGGTATTAAAAAAAGGCATCCTTCTTTCAAGAAGGATGATTCAATTTCAAGAATCTAAGCTAATGTGACTTACTGGAAGCCTTTAAATTTATTGACATTAAGTCTTTACACAGATAATACACTTCTGTGAGCATAACATCTTACTTTTAACAGAATCCCAGGCACAGGGAGCATTAGAGTCACCATATATTTTATGATTGTGCATGAAGTTGAAAACTTTATGAAGTACTTGCTTGTTTCATCATCTTTCCCTTTATTTATTTTTTAAAAGAGAGATCTTTGCTATAGGGCATGTGTGCTTGCCAGAGAGACAGAGAAAGACAGAAAGTGAGAGGCCACATCGCTATCCCTTCTCCATTCTCCTCTAAGGATTTTGGACATGCATGCACATGTGCCAGCATGAGTTTTAAGCCACCAGGTCTGGGACTTGAACTGCTGTCAACTACGTGGGGGTCCAGTGATGTAACCATTACACCAACTGCTGGTCCCCCTGTTTGATCAGCTTTCTAAGAAAATATAATAGTCTGTCTTTTCTTTATTGTCCTATTGACTTCCAACAAGATGTAATAACTGCTCACTAAGGTGGAATTCTTTAAACATATAGTAAAATAATGGCTTTTCTACCATCAAGAAGTCTTATGTTTATGGGTATAGTTTTTCACTACAAAGTCAAAAGGATACAAAATATTTTACAAGTTTGTTAAATTATACAATTGGTAGGCAACTGGCAATGCTTTTACATTTTAATCAATTTTACTTTTCACAGTATTTCATTTTGTAAGAATCTACTTATTTTAAATACTTGTCTTTTTCTTTTTCTGCTTAAAACCAGCTGCTTTAAATTCTTTCGCACCTGCTGAAGAAGAATTAAGTAAGACTTGCTAAGAAAGACTATTTTTATTACCCTCAAAAATCAGAGGATAAACCATGTTGAGTAGTTAAATTTTAAACACATTCAGAATACTATTTTATAATCTCAGAGTAGGCTTATTATTTTTCACCAGATATGCTTAAATTTCAAATGAGTCCATTAAAAATGTATATATTTGTTTTTCAAGAAAATAGGGACAAAAAGTCCACATATCATAGTTAGAAAACCAGAGGTTAATAACAAAGAAAAATGTTGTAACTTCAATCCTGTCATTAAATAACTAGATAGTTTTTTGTTTGTTTGTTTGTTCTTTCAGGTAACTATGCCTATATGATCCCCAACCTTTTTAGAACAAAATAAAGAGTTCAAGACAATAAAAAAGGTCATGTTTTGTAAGGGATAGCAGTAGCCATCTAGAATGCATTTAACCATAGGTGTCTAATAATGGTTTAAACAGCCAAGTTGTCTAATTTTTTGACTCATACAACTAGCATTATTAGAATAGTGATGCTGATCAGCAGACACCAAGGTGCTGCCATACGTCTGCTCTTCCAGAGTTGGCCTGTGACTTGTCCTCCTGAAAAATGGTTGATGCTAACATAGAAAATTACTGATGATAACAGACAGGATTAAGCCACTATGCAGTCTATTCTGGATGGGAGCCCACATTTTATATGCTGTGACGATGCTCAGGCGATGAATGTAAATTAATTAACTTTAAAAAAAAAAGAGTTTCAGGAGAAAAAAAAAAAACACAAAAGCTGTTTTTCTTGAAATTAAAAACAATGCATATTTGATGACTGCTGTAAGCTATATATCCCCAGCCAGGTGCTACTTTATAGTATATTCATTCTATTCATTGAGGTTTATATCTAAAGTAAGACTTGTGTTCATGGATATGTCTATATCAGCTGTGCTTGCTATTGGAAATATTTAGATTAAGTTCATTAGTGAATCAATAAAATGGGGGGGAAAGGCAGAGGAAGCAACCATGGATACCAGAGACAGTGTGTGAGGAGGGTGGGACACAGCAGAGGGTGAGAGAGAGGGAATCAAGGATGGCAAAAAAACCCCAAAATATACAGGAAACGAGAAATGGAAAATTATTTGTTGACAATAACATGTATGTTGATGTGCTTGATTGAGCCAATATACAGCATATTCTTGATGGGCAATCTCATTTTGTATGTTGTAATGATGTATAGTGAATGAATGTAAATAAATACATTTAAACTTAAAAAATTACATGTAAGTTAAAATATGAAGAAAAGAACAATGGTTTCCAGTTTAATGCATGTGTCTGAGTAAATAATAAGTCGTCTCTATTCTATCCCATCGTTTTGTCCTGAAGCCTCCACCATATTCATCCTCCAGAACACTTCCCCTCTACCTCATCTCCAGAATTACATGACAAATTCACAACAATTAAAAAAAAAACTGAACAAAAGGACAATATGATTACCGCGATTGTGTCAAACTGGTGTTTCTTATTAGGGATCCTGGGAGTTTTTTAGGCTATAAAATTCTTGGATATGCAGAACAGTTTTGTGTATTTGCGGATATTCAGCATTCACAAGAACGCTGAACTTTCACATTATTTCTTAGACCTTTCAGCACTTCAAAACTTACTCCAATATTTCTAAACGGTCATTAGAGGGAAGGTGCTCTTGTGGCTCAGATCCATTAGCCAAAGTTGGTGTTACTTCTAACCTGAACGAAACGGGAAATGTGCTGCAAATTTAGAAATGGGCAATCATGTCGCACACAATGAATGCTAGATTTCTTTTCAGTTCGAATATCTATGTTCTATGATGCACTAGGCTTAGAAAATCTTATTTGCTAATAAAAATATTTTAATATTTTAACGTTGTATTCTCACAACTGAAGAAACCTATAATACACTTTTTCAATATAAGCATAAATATTTCTTTTAGTTACAGTACAAGACTGCTACACTAATCTAGTGATATAAATTGCAAAGTTTTCAAACATTTTGACATTTTTGTTAGGAATTCAGTGTTTCACATCATACTGAGGAATGTGAAAGAAATCAAAACCATTACAGAAACCAGAAGAGTTATCAGTTAGACTAACAATGATCTTATGTGCAAGGTTCAGGAAAAAGATGAGAGTGGAAGAATCTCAACTCCAGAACTTACCTTGTTCATTGAAATATTGCTAATACCTTTCCATTGGTGGTTCTAAGAATGCTGCCTATTTTGTACTAAGTGTAATCAAATAGAAAATATGCTCATTATATGCTATTGTAATATAGATACTAGACACATCTTAACAAAGCTTGTCCTACTCACATTTTTACATGCTCAGTTCCTGTTTATTAAATAAATTAACTTCTGCATTAACTGTATGAGGAAGTTGCAGCAATAGAAAGAAATGAACAATAAAACCATTTTCTATGTCTTAACAAAATCTTTGGCATCACATAATCAAAAGTTTAAGTGTATTCAAACATTAAACAAGTTAAGCGGTAAGTTGCTTTCTTTTACTCTGAAGCAGTGGTTTAAAAGTCATGGTCGCTGGAACCGTTGGGATTGTATAGAGGTGCCTCAAGGGTTTGGGAGGCCTTATTGCAGGCACATGGAACAGGGAAGGTTCATGAGTGGTACTTGGCCTTTTCCACCTGCTATAAACATGTATTCCATTGTTACATGTTTTATTTATTTGTAGTCTGTGTAAATTTAGCATAAAGGCACTGCTAAATGTAGTTTAGGAATGATTGGTCTGTAAGATGGATAGGTGGCTTTTTAAATTATTTCTCCTTTCCAAGCTATGAAAAGTATCTTGCAAGTTTGGTCCCAAAAAAGTCTACTTTCCAAAAATTATTAACCATTATTCCAAAGCAAAAGTTACCTTGATGATACCCATTAAAAAAAAAAAAAGGCACTAACATCTTTTCTTCATTAGTGTCAACAGCAATGCCCCCTGCAGATAAAAATTCAAATTGCCCTTGAAGTGAAGAAGACTACTTTATTCAGTATTCATTTTAAAACTGTTCAAGGGGCTGGGAAAAGAATTAATAAGACATGATCTCTTCCCTCAGGGAGTTTACTAGACATACACAATACAGATGCAAATATGTCTTTCCTCTTCTAGAGAAACAGATCCACCTATGACTCCTAGGGACAGCCCGACACAACACAAACTGCATCCTTTCAGCTACAGTAATCAGACCAAGAACAGACAACCACAGGAATTTGGTCAATTATATTCTCTCTACCTGGAATTTGGAATTGGGTTGCTGATTCTGAGTTAATGAGCTATGGAGAGGGAGAGCTGGGGAAATGTGCAATAAAAAGTCCGTGTTGGCACCTGGGCAAGAGAAAACCACACGTGCACTGAACTGTGAAGTGTCCAGTTCTGTAGCCTTAACTTGTTCACAAGCGATTGACTGTTTTAAAAAATAATTATAATAATAACAATAATGATTGGGGAAAACATAGAAAAGATATTGAATGTTGAAGTGGGGAGATTAATGTCTTTGTACTGACTGACTTGCATGGCGTTCCCTTTTGAAGGGGCAATGTAATACACTGTAGAGTTATATGTAATCCAATGTAATATAAAGAAGATTATGATGATAATAAAAAATAAAATAAAACAGAAAGACACAATTAAAAAAAAAAGAGGTGAACAGAAGAGAAAAGAATATCTGACCACAAAAACAGAGAAAAATCTATAGCTGTCCAGTTGTCCTGAGACCCAGTGGTAATTCTGGCAAATAGATTCCACAGTATTCCCCAAGGATTCTTCTAATGATCCCCCTTTTCACTGCACTGAGTGTGAGTCTGGTTTCTCTTCCACTGAGTGGTCCATGACAAGAAGAGGGGACTGACAGGCAAACGATGTACCCACTTTCTTTAAACCATGCAAATGGTATTTGCGATTACCCGTGCCTAGCTACCTTGTACATGTTCCTTTTTATCTTTCATTGCTGTTTCTGGTATCCCTTGCTTTGATTCTCTCCCCTAGGGATCAGTTTTACTCTCGCTTGCTTCTTTAATTTCACATCTCCCCACCCCTCCACTGGGTTCTTTATTTATTTATTTATTTATTTTTGGTAGAGGTTTTTGCAGCAGGGTTTGTGTGCTTTCTGGAGAGAGAGAGAGAGAGACAGTGAGAAGGAAAATGAGAAATCATCCTCCAGGGTCGGGGCAGGATGGTCATGCCATTATCCCGTCCTCTCCAGTATCTTGGGCATGCACACAAATGCACCCAGTGTGAGTGTCAAATCATCAGGTCTGGGACTCGAACCTCATTTGGCCCTGTGGGAGCCCACCAATGCAACTGTTATGCCATCTGCTGATCCCCCTTCCCAGTTGATTTTAAATAGTAACAACTGTATAGTGCTTAAAGGCACTTCAAAAATGTCACATCATCCTTTCCAACACTATCTCAGTTGCATCTTTAGCCATATTTTTGTCAATAAGAAACAAAAGGTCTGTTGGTTTTCTGCTCATGGGAATTGAATACTAGAGTTGGAAAATGTAGTGGTAGAGAAATAAAGAACAAAATAATGACAATTTATTTTTCAAACAATACTTTTAAAAATATTATTTATTGATGCTTCTACTAAAATGTGTTTTAAGAAAGACACAACATCCAGTAGTCGCCATCTTCCAAGTAAAATATTTGAAAATTTGAATGAATTAAAGAAATGAAGTGCAGTAAGCTCTTCATGTCATAAAAACAGCATGATTTTATAAAATCAAGCTGCATGGACTTTGGTATTCAGTTCTAAATGAACCAAAATTAGGCAATAGTAATTAAAATCAAGAACATTCTGGAGGGTAATGACCAGGTGTGAAGACCTGATGATTCCTATCCTGGTGCGTAATGACCAGGTGTGAAGACCTGATGATTCCAAGGGCAGTCCTGGGCATTGGTGGCCACTGGGTCTTAAGCCCCGACGCTTAATGAACTGAGGCTTCTACTTTGATCACAGCTTAAAGGAATACAAAGCATTGATTTTCATTTATTCGTTTACTGGTTTGTATGTATATTCTGTATGATGAATTTTAAGAGAAGTATGAGCTTACATGTGTCCCTACAAACAGGATAATCTACATCAGTAATTGATCAAATTCAACTAAGGAAAATTAAAATAAAATGTGAAATGTTATTTTAAAACCATTATAATAATTATAGTATTTCACTCAATACTTTTACATATACTATAAACATCCTCAATACATATAAAATGTAAATTAAAAATAATCACATTTGGGGACCAGTAGATGGCATAATGGTTACGTCGCTGGACTCCCACATGACCAACCATGGTTTGAGTCCTGGAACCAGCAGCTTGAAACTCAAGCCAGGCACATACTTGCATGCCCAAGTCCTGAGAGGAGAATGGAGGAAAAAGGATTGTGGAGTGTGCAAGTTCCCTGAGAGGGAATGAGTTCTCATTTTCTGTCTCTGTCTCTTTGGTGAGCACATGCACCCTATAGCAAAATTTCTCTAAAAAATAAGAAATAGTCAAATTTGTTATTGGTTTCTTATGTATCAGGATTTATTTCATTTCACTTTTTCTTTTTTAAGATAGAGATATTTTTTCTATAGGGCACATGTGCTTGCCAGAGAGACAGAAAGACAGAAATTGAGACATCTCCTCCCAGGGGAGAGATACACACCACAGTCTCTTCTCCTCCATTCTCCTCTGGGGATTTTTGGCATATACACACATGTGCTAGGCCTGAGTTTCAAGCCTTCAGTTCTGGGACTTGAACTGCAGTTGGCCCTGTGGGAGTCCAGGGATGTAACCATTATGCCATCTACTGGTCCCAGGATGTATTTTATTTCCTCTTAAAACCATATATGAGGTATATGTCATTATTTATATTTTATAGATGTAAATTCTGAGACATGGACAGGTTTATCAACTTTCTAGTATACAAGTTATCAAATATCCTCTGTTCATGGTACTCCTAGTATCTCAGTAATTTTGCCATAACACCCTAGGTCAAAAGACACTGGTAACACACAACTTCATAAACAGCAGCATAAGGAGTTCTTCAGACTTTTATCACAATAAAAGAACTATAATGTGAAAAAGTTATTTTTTAAAAATCTATTTAAAATGATGGAAATTGTATGTACAGGTATGTACAGAAAAAAATAACATATTATTTGAGAAAATGTGCAACTCTCTGTAAGAATAACAAGAATCTTCTACACTTCAGCCATGACCTACTCACTCTCTTCTCTCCCCCTATTTCAATTTGCTCAATCCTAAAATTCATATAGAATACCAAAGACCTCAAGTAGCAAAGCGATCTTGGGCAAGAAGGAAGCTGGAGACATGATATGACTCGATTTCGAAATATTTTACAAGGCTATAGTAATTAAAACAGTATGATATTGACATAAAACCAGACATATAGACTGATGGAGCAGAATAGAGAACCTAAAAATAACTCTACACGTTTATGGTCTGCTGATCTTCAAAAAGGTGCAAGAACACATGATGGTGAATGACAATATCTTCAATAACAAGTTCTAGGAAAACTGGATACTGCATGGAATAGAATAAAATTGGACTCATACTATGTAAAAAATCAATTCAAAATAGACTAAACACTTAAAAAATAAACCTGAAATTTAAAGTAACTAGAAGAAAATATAATGAAAAAGCTTAAAAGCTTCTTGACATTAATCCAGGCAATGATTTTGTGGATATGACCAGAAAAACACAGGCAACAAAAGCAAAAATAGGTAAATGAGATTGCACCAAGCTAAAAACTTCTGCACATCAAAGGAAACCAATTAACAGAGTGAAGGGACGACTTGAAGAATGGGAAAAAAATATTGTAAACCAAGTATCTAATAAGGCTTGAAAATCCAAAATATTTAAGGAATTTAACTCACAGCAAGAAAATAATCTGATTTCAAAACTGGGCAAAGGACATTTGGTGAGGTTGTAAGTTGGAAGAACCATTATAGAAAATAGTATGGAAGTTTCTCAAAAAAAGTTAAAAATTAAACTGCTATATGACCCAGCAATCCCACTTTCTGGTACATACACATGGAAATAAAAACAATATTTTGGGGATACTTGCAGTGCCATGTTCATGGAAACATTATTCACAGTCATCAAGAAATGGAATCATCCTAAGTGTTCATTGGCATATAAATGGATAAAGAAAATGTGATACACACACATACACAAAGCTCAAAAGAAGAATAATGTCATATATACCTGTAACTCCATCCTGATGGTTTCTGGTCTAGAATTAAAAAACAATCATTGCTAATGAGGCACTATAGCCCATTAGCTAGAATTTCTAGGAATGGCAGAAGGCTGATAGGGAATGAAACCCAAAGTTTGCATTTATTCATTGTCTTTTCATTTTCCTGAGCGTAAGTCTCATAATATATGAAATGGTTTATTTTGACATGGTAGTTATCAAATGAATTTTTTAAAAAGTCTGAAACAATATAGTTTCCAGTATAAACAAAGTAAAAACTCATAAATAATTGTTGTAGCAATATTTGTTATTTTTAATAGAATTGTTAATTCCTTTAAATTGCGCTTAGTACCCTGATCCTAAAATCAGAATAACTATTCTTAAAATAAAAACAAAGGAAAGTCACACAAGCAACGTCAATTTCAATGATGCACATTGGTGAAAAGGGACAATGTAAGAAACATAAGATAATCCTCAGAGCCCTTCTATTTATGGTTGTCATGACACACATACACACACATGCACGCACACAGAATCACACACACATGTCCCATTTATAAGATCAATTAGGGCCTAGGATAGCTTTTTGCTCTTTTTTTAAACAGTATTTTCAGTAAAATTAAACATTTACATTGAGAATACTATGTTAAAATCTAGTCCATATCTAAAATGGTAGGAGTGGAGTGTTCCTATTCTCTTTCTTTATTAACAAATTAGGGAACACACAAAATTAAATAAAAGGCTTGCAGGCATCATTCAAGTCTTTGTCACTTGCATTTCATAAAAATGCCATTTCCATTAAAATAATATTACATATAATAGAGATCTGGCTTGAGGTATTTTTAGCAGATTAGCCTTCTTAATTACATTTTGCTTTGGCTAAGTTAAAATTACTTTTTGTTCCCTAAGCACATATCAGCTGATAGCAGGGAAGTAAAGGTACAACTTTCTAGGAAGCAGAAAGAAACTACCTACAATTAAAGATGTGCTTAATTCAGTCTTCTCACAGTGTATACAGATAGATACATGTGAATTAATGGCTAATTTTTTTAATTCTAGATAGAAAAATCTTATAAATTAAGTATGAGAAAAATGTCACCATCAATTTAAAAATCATATATTGGAAAGGAAAATACTTTGTAGTATATGATCATCTTTCTAAATTATAAATTAGAAGTCGTTGCTTATAGTTTTGCTCATGATTTTTTAGAAAACCAAGACAAATAATGAATTGATTTGTCTAAACAATTTAATGAAAACACATCTTGATATTTTCCAATCATTTTTGGATGCACAATACCTTAAAGTTCTGTCATGACTTCTAATAGCATATATTAAATATTTACAAGGATGACAAAGCAACCACATTTTGATTCAGTTATCTAAATGAATTCTTTGAAGGTGAAGGTTAGACTGAAGATCTTTCTTTTTTACAAGATCAAGGATCTATACTAATATTTTATGCATGAAAAAGTACAGTAGTAGTTGATGACCAAGAAATATTGATTAGTTGATGTGACTAGCATCAATAATGAATAGCTTTCTTCTTGCTCTGACTTTAGAATATCCTTTATTAATATCTGAGTTTTCCTAAACTAGATATTTTCCTGGCATCGAATTACACAAAGTAAAATTCAATTCAACTTCCTTCCTTTACTCAATACCTACTATGTGCATACCATTGGATGATAGGATACATTGCAGAATAAACTAAGCTAAAATAGAGCATCCCTCCCCTCAGCATGTCCCATTCTCTGGAAGAGTATGACTAACTACAGCAGTACTTCTCACGTGTAATATGCAGAGGAATCACCTGGGGATCTTTTTCTGGGGTATGGCCTAGGAGTCTGCTTCCTGGTGAGGTCCATCCTGCAGATTCACAGAGTACTCTGGAGAAGTGGGGATTCAGAGGCTGACTGAGGTAATTGATAAGGAAAATGGCAGAAGCTCCATGACATGCAGAAGAGGAAGAAATTGCTCCAATGATAAAGAAGGTAGGAGTGAGGAATTTAAATAGTAGTTCATGGAACAGCAGGTATTCTTGTGGATCTTGAAGGGTGAGGACTACTTCGATGAGCAGAGATCACTGAAAAAGGGCAATCCAGATAAGCAAAAGACCAATAAAAATATCAAGGTGCAGTAGGCATAAAGAGCAGCATAGTTGGAGAGAATACTAATAATGAGTAAAATGTACAGTTTATGAGACGAGAAAAAGGCAGGTCCATAATGAACAAAAATAAATTAAAGAGCTACACCAAGTCTACTACTGCCTTAACACTCATACAATGTTTTCCTATCTGTTAGAGCCAGGGAGTTCTAACAACTCTACGACATAAATTTTTGCTGTTGCTAGTATTGTAACCCACTTATAGATTAATCTTCTGCAGATAACACGTTAACTGTCTTAACCAAGGTCAGACAATCAATCAGTGCTAGTCTAAGTTCCAAAATTATTAATTTTTTTTTTTTGCCAAAGAAAACTCTGTCTCCGGTGACCATTTATAGAATAATAAAAAAACATATTTTGACATCTAACAAGGAAAGGCTCTCCTTATCACATTTCTTATCTTAAAATATTAAATTTATGAATTAATTTATAAAGCTGCATTAGTACAATATATAGTCCTCCCATGTAGAAACATAAAATGTATTTTAATTTACTCAGATACTTATTATAATTTCTCATTTTAGTCAATTTTCTGCACTTTTTAATTTATTGGGAATAATGATAGTAATTGATAATAGAAATACATTGCTTTCATCGAGATAGATACTATTAGAAGAATTTTGTATATATTTTCTCATGTAATGCTCACAATAACTATCTGAGGTAGGTTTAGCCATTCTTTATACTGTCTCTCATATTTGCTTTAGCTTATTATGTTTTCTATATTAATTTTAATGCTAATAACTAATGTTAATAGTTAAAATAATGGCTAAAATTTACCACCTTTTTACTCATATATCGGGTCTGAGTTGTTGATATTATTTACTTATCTTCACAATGACTCAATGATGTAGTGATTATCATTAGACTTATTTTACAGATTAAAAAAAAAAATACTGAGGTACGAAAAGCCAGATATCTTAAGCACGACCGCAAAGTACAGAGAGTGTGGAGTCAGAACTCAGGGATGGGGTCTGCTCCTGATGGCTAGTGCAAATCAAGGGCTACCTTTTGCAGAGCAGTTGTTAAACAAAACACACCCATTATTAAAATCATATACATGTAAAATTACATTAATGCTTATAAAGTTTAAAACATTATAAACAAAGATAATTAATACTCAAAATTCATCACTTCCTAATCCTTCCATTGCACGTTTCTATGTGCACCCCCTCTTCACCAAAAGCCTACAGTCAACATTTACCAGGACACTGCTGTGCATGGCTTCCTAACTCCATCTAATTAGTTGTACACATGTAGATTTTCTAGTATTTTAAGGACGTCATTTATAAATCCGATAGGCTGAAACATACATTACAAATAAGTAGTTTAAAAGTGTAAGTAGCCACTAAACACTTGCAAAATACAGGTTTACAAATATGTAAATATTTTATTATAAATTAAGTTCATCTGTTCATTAAAATTGTTCCTATAGGTGTCTGTTAATATTTTACATGGTTGAGTTTAAATTTTGTAAGCTAGTTTGAGTAATTGCATGTGGCCACAATGAATACAATTGAAATAAACATTACAGATAAACAAGTAAATGCTAAATATGTCGATGCTATGGAGAAAATGGACTAGAGCAAGAGGAATAGAGTGTACTTTGCATGTAGATCTCTTTTTGCTTCAATGCCTAGTGTTAAGGGAAGCATAGATACCTGAAGAAGGAAACAACACATTTCCTGAAGACATGAGGAAGTGTGAATTGCAGGCAGAGGGGTTAGCAGTTACAGGAGGCTCTGAGAAAGAGATGTCCGGTGTGCTCTGCTATCAGCAAGCCCTGCAGAGTGACCCAGAAGGAGAGGTGTCAGGGTGGAGGACTAGGGGAAAGTCAGAGGAATACAGGCACACTACAGTGGAGAGGCATTTTGGCCCCTGTGAGGAATTTGGTTTTTATTCTGAATGGAACACAGAACGTAGAAAGTGGGAGGTGAATTTGGAATCAAACACATTGATAGCTGTCAGTGGTAAGAACTGGTTGAATTTGGGGTAAATTTGTCAGGATTCGACTACAATTGGTTGAGGGTTGTAAGAGAAAGGTTAGAATCGAGATTATGACAAGTTTTCAGCCTGAGAAAATGGAGGAGGAAGTTGTCATTTATTGAGAGGCAAAGGACCAAAGAAATCCCAGGTTTGCAGGGGAAATTATGGCTCAATTTCTAGACCTATTGCCAGAGAGATACCTGAAAGGCATCCAAGTCGGTTGCTGTCTGAACTCAAGGTAGGTGAGTGGAGGGACCTGGGCATGAGATACGACCGCTCAGTGCACAGCTACTTCTTGAAACCACAGCACTGGATAAGTCACCCAGAGAGTGTTTACACATGAGAAAGGATCCACAGATAATCCCTAAAGAATATACAATGCAATCATGAAAGACAGCGTCTCTTCTATAGACAGCATATCAGCCCTAGAAAAGTATTTCTGAAAACAAAACTCTGATTACCTTGTTTACAGTTCACTTTAATAAGAATAGGGAAAAAAAAAGAAAAAAACCCTTACCAATTTAAACAAGGATCTAAGGATTCACTTAAAAGCTGACTATTTTAAAGATATTCAATTGTATTCATTGTGGCCACATGTAATTATTCAATCTAGCTTACAAAATTTAAACTCGACCATATAAAATATTAACAGACACCTGTAAGAGAACAATTTTAATGAATAGATGAGCTTAATTTATAATAAAACATTTACATATTTGTAAACTCACATTTTGCAAGTGTTTAGTGGCTACTTACACTTTTAAACTTTGACTATTCAGTTGTACTTTAATAGTTAACCTATTAATTTCAAGTAAAGTTAATATCTATTAGTTGCCCCTCAGATTTGCCACAAATTCTAAGAGTGTTACGTATATGGGTTCCATAACTGTGTGAATAATGCCACTTTTATTTTTAAGATCTTATTAATAGAGAGAAAAATATAAACCTCATATACACAAAGAAGTAAGAAGATCGTGTGATTTTTAACATGTAAAAATACTGGCTAAAATTCCATACCTCTTTTTATAAGTACTAGCAGAGACAGAATAAGAAAAAATTGAAACCTATATATTGTCTTAATGTAATGCATTGAAACCTAATAAAAATTAAATTTTAAACTAAATTAATCTAAATGTTTCTTTTAAAACTCTAACATTTTTAAAAACCTAAGCTAGTTTAACAAACCAAGTATTGTACACTCTATGGCTCTTAAAAATAGTTTCTTATTTTCACTTTAAATTGTAAACAAAGTTTATAAATACTAGTCTCTAGTATAAAAACACAATCCACCCCATGGGGTGATTTCTCACTTTCTGCCTCTCTGTCTCTCTCTGTCTATCTGGTGAGTGCATGTGCCCTATAGCAAAAAAAAAATCTATCTAAAAATAAATAAATAAGTAAATTTAAATTGTGTCGAAGGTAACATTTGCCTACTGTCTTAATTTAACTGTAGACAATGATACACATAGCCAGTGTCCCCAACATCTAGAGTCTATTGATAATTTTCCAAAATTCACTGTTAAATTATTGCTTGAGAGAAACAACTTGGAATGCTAGGTGCAGTGCAAGCTACATTTAGCGTTGGTGAATGTATGTGCCCTACAGCAAACTTTAAATAAATAGTCTAATTGAACTTTAAATAAATAGTCTAATTGTATATAGTTTTGAAATAAAACATACTGAAACCCAAGAAAATAAACATGGCTGTATTTGGCATTCATCTACAACTCCACTTATTTATTTATTTATTCATTCATTCATTCATTCTACTGAATACTTGAACTTCTTTCTAACAGCACATAAGCATATAATAATAAGTCAAATTAATAAAATTGAACTTTAAATAAATAAATAAAACTGAAGCTTCATATTTCTTTTTATACTGATAAAATACAGAATTAAAAGTATAAAATGATTCCTCACACTTGCAAATTATAAAGGAAATAACTAATGTGATTAGAATTTGTAAATATCCTGAGTATACTACTTAAATTGTCTCTAATATCAATATAGGTATTTATTATCCTGATAACTGTGCTTTCCCCTTGACCATGTAAGAGTCAACTCGGTGAACAAATATTTAAACTCTGTACCATGCACAGCATTATGTATTGAGATTATTGATAGTGCTCCTAATTTTAACCCAGAACAAAATCAATAAACTGATGTTGAGGGAATTAAATGGTATACACCCTCACATAGGAGTACATCCAATTATCAAGATAATAACTGCTTTCAATTTTAAAACTGAAACATCCTACACATAGGCTACATCTAATAATAAAGAAAAGAACAACAGGGAGGAACTATTTTTAGAAAGAACTGAAGACCCATTTCATGATAGATGGAAAGCATTCTAAAGTCCCAAACCTTGGTAAGTCTCGCTCTTAATAAGCATGGAATTCTTATGTTTAGTAACAGAAAAATTTATTTAAGTGCAAGTTAGTGAGAAGTCTACCATTTTTCAGTGGGCTACAAAAATTAATTGTGGGAACTATTTTTTTAAAATCTAAAATAGTCGTTCATTTAAAAATAAAAGAAATCAATATTTTGTTATGTAAAAAAATACAATGTTATTGTTGATAGTGTTGTTGCATTTTAATTAAAAAAAAAAAAAAGTGGGAACCAGCAGTTAGCGTAAAGGCTATGTCGTTGGACTCCCACATAGCCGACCGCGGTTCACGTCCCGGACCCAGTGGCTTAAAACTCATGCCGGGCGCGTGTGCATGCGTGCCCAAGATCCCGAGAGGAGAATGGAGGAGAAGAGATTGCAGCGTGACCATCCCCCCTGGGGGGTGATTTCTCGCTTTCTGTCTCTATGTCTCTCTCTGTCTGTCTGGCGAGCGCACACACCCTATAGTGAAAACCTCTCAAAAAAAAAAAAATGAGGACAGGGTTCATCTGGAGCTGGCTAGTTAAATCTCTTGTATGTTTCCAAAGGTATCAATTGAAGAACATCTAAATATACATACCCCTCATGAAATATTTATGCCTTTCTTAATTATTAGTACAATTTAAAAGGTGAAATTAACATTTTTCATATATATAGCTTTGTGTGTGTGCATGTGTATGTGCGCAATGGATATACTCATACCCCAAATAATAACCAGCTGACTAAGAGTAGATACTATGGCCAGAGAAAAGGAATGTCAGGGCCATTGAGTTCTTGGTCACAGGTGTTGACTCTGCCCAAGTCACAGTTCTAATTTCTGGCTCGATGTCCTGACAACTGCGTACTGACCCCATTCCTCTCCTCACTTCCCTTCTCTGCCTCCTATTATTCCCCGTCCCTCAATGTCTCCTGTTCACTTGGCTTCTTTCCATCTCAATATTTGATCATTTTGTTCCCTTCACCTGAGAAACACTTCACTTTTCTCTTCACTTTGTCATCTCACCCAGCCTCTGACTTGGAGAAAAACCTCTCTGTTGCTATACTTATTTACGTGATTACCTGGTCAATATTTTTATTCCTGTTACAAATACACTGCCACAAAGGTGGACACGGGGGCTCAGCGACTGCTTTTCCTCCACAGGAAAGTGACAACAACTCGCCTCGCATTTTAAAAAGATTTCTTCAATTCAATCAAAGATTGATCTATTTACGTAGCTTATTTAACTTTAAGTCTTTGGGGGCAACAATTTTGAATATAGCACAACATTTTTCTATGTTTTGCACATACCAACACATGATATAACAGAAAGATGTTGACATGAGTATGTGAGTAACTGTATATGCTTACGTGGTATACACAATCTTATAAAGCTGAAAAACGTGAGCATACCATGTTATATTTTTTCTTTTCTGTTAATTTGTTCCTCATAAGGCAATATATAAATTCCATATTTTTCTCTGTGGTGATAAAATTAAATATATTCACTTTTAAATTTCTAATTTATATACCTTCTCATCTATAAGGATTTATTCTCTATCTCTTTTTTTCAGAATTGGATTATAATATACAGGTTTCTATGCCTAACTTTTTCAAAAATGCCACATGGAAGTCTTTCACAGCAATGAGAATGGGCAGCTGTATTTCATATTTCATAGCGTATATTACACGATCTAACGTATTAACTTATTAGAACTATTACTACCCACTTCCACTCATAGACACTTGTTCCCAAGCTTTACCATTAAAATCGTTTCCACGGCAATCACCAGTAGGCATACATGGTACGTTCCTGCCTTTTCCCCACATGGGGAGTTCCTAAGGGAGGACTGGGGCAGACTTTCCCCACTTTCTCATTACATGTGCTATTCTACCTCTTCAAATACCTTCCCCCAGATGGTATGTAAATCAACCTCACGTTATTCAGACTTCTATGAAAATTTTCACTCACCGAAGAGAACGTCCCTTTGCAGTTAATCACAAATCTTCACTTGTCCCTCCAGTTATTCTCTGTCACCTCATCTTGTTTTAATGTTCATAGCATTAACCAGTGACCAGATAGTGTATTAGCTGGATATGTATTTTAAATTCAGTTAATGTCTGTGCTCCAACCCCCCCCCACATCTGCTTCTCCCCTACATGAGAGAAGACTCTACCTCAAATAAAAATCCAGGGGAGTTAATTCAGGCCCAGTCCATGGTCAAAGTGCCCCAGAGTCCTCTTATCTTATTTCTGCACCTCATAGTTCAGGAGATATTTTTAATTGCTGGGGTAGCACTTCCCAATACAAACATAGTCACATATCACTTAACAACAAGAATGGGTTCTGGAAAATCCACAGTTAGGACATTGCACTGTTGTTCAAACATCACCCGGCATACTTAGACAAACCTGGAAGATATAACCTACTACACACCTAGGCTACATGGGATAATCTCTTATCTTTTTTTTTTTTTTGGAGAGATTTTTGCTATAGGGTGCATGCACTCGCCAAAAAGTCAGAGAGAGACAGAGAGACAGAAAGCAAGAAATCACCCCGTAGGGGGGATGGCCACGCCGCAATCCCTTCTCCTCCTTTCTCTTCTCAGGATCTTGGACACGCACACACACGCGCCTGGCAGGAGTTTAAGCTGCCGGGTCTGGGACTTGAACTGCAATCGACCACATGGGAGTCCAGCAACATAGCCATTACACTAACTGCTGGTTTCAATCTCTTATAATTTTATGGGGCCACTGTCATATAGTGGTCCACTGTGGACCAAAATGTCACTATGTGGCACATGACTGTAAAAGGTGAGCCATGAATCTGACCCACATACAAAATGCAACATTGTAATTATCAGACACTTAATATGAAGTAGGTTTGATATATGTATTGAAACTAAATATAAAAATGGATTATAAATCTATTATATATAAGCATATCTATAAATGACCCAAAGAAAAATTCTAAAGTTGAAGATATAATAATTAAATTTTAAACTCCGCAAGTTTCTATAGCAGTTTAGACAAAGTGGAAGAGGGAACCACTGAAGTAGAAAATATTTATGAAGATTTATTCACAATGCAGCACTGAGAGGCAAGGAGATGGAATATACGGAATGAAAGTGAAGACTTAAAGGATGAATAGGGAAAGTGAAACAAAGTTCTATTAGAGTAAAAGAGAAGTGGGGGCCAGCAGGTGGTGTGGTGGTTAAGTCATTGGATTCCCACATGGCCAACCACGATTTGAGTTCTGGACACAGTAACTTGAAAATCACACCAGGAACGTGCCACAAATCCAAAAAAGAGAAGGGATTGTGGTATGGCCAACAACCTTGGAGGGTGATTTCTCACTTTCCCTCTCTCTCTCGCTCTTGCTCTCGCTCTCTAGTGAGTACACATGCCCTAAGGCAAAAACCTAAAAATTAAAAAAAAAAAATTAGAAAAGATAGAGAGGTGAAGAGAAACTGGGAGACAGCCAATGCTAGAAAAAAGTAGGAATGACAATTTTTCAGAACTGATCAAAGATACCAATGCAAAGATTTTGGAAGCTCAATGAAGTCTAAGCAATATAAATAAACAAAATATCATATCTAGACAAAGCACAGTGAAACTGCAGAACAACAAAGAGAAAGAAATCATCTTAAAAGCAGACAAAGAGAAAAGTAGATAAACTTCAAATAAAAGTTGTTCAAGTGATAGAGAACTGACTTGGCAAGAGCAGCACACAGGGATCAATGCCTGTGACATGCTAACAGAAAATAACTCAGCCAGGAGTGTATAACAAGCAAAATGCACTAGGCATAAAGAGGGTATACAATAACAAAGAAGGTATAATAACAAGGCTACAATCTACTAAGCAGACATCCTAGTTCAAAATGGATTTGCGCTTACTAACATAACTTAGCTGTCCAATATCAGCCCACAAGCCAGCGGGCAGATTTGCCGGACACCTTACACAGGAGGGATGCACAAGGCCAGGAAGCTTAATGGGAAAGTGCTCGGCCTTTTCACGATTACTGCAATGCCAATCAAACCACAGGACTGGCAGAAGTGAAGGAGGCTGTTTATACCAAATACTGGTAATGACATGGAACAAACCTAACGCTGCTGGTTTGGGATGTAAATTTGTACTTTGGAAAAATATTGGCATCCGACGTGTAAAGTCGAAGTATACCTAAACTACAACCTGTCAGTTCATGCACCCTTACAGTGAGCAACTCCAGGGAAGGCATAAACCTTAGAGAAGCGTGAACTCCAGTACTTCGGAAAAGTTCTGCAAAGCATGTCCCAGAAACTGGCATGATGGAAGCCACCCAAAAACTGCTTACAAAAGGGAATTCTGGGGTCCTCTTTCAGACCTTCTAGATCAATATCTTGGGATGAAGCCCAGGAATCTGACTTCTGAATTCTCTGAGGGATTCTTGTAGAAGTGAGAAAACTGCACTACGAGATACAGGACCGACGTGCATCACTCATAGTCCACAGGTTTGAATCCACATCCTTGTTAAGACTTACCTATAACCCCAAATCAGTCTTTGCTGTGATTCTGTCCTTGTTCACAGACGTGTGCATGTGCAGGGTGGCAAAACACTCTTTTCCCACATTTCCAGTTGAGGTTGAACAGACAGCTGCTCTGCCTGCTTGGTTTAGCTCTAATATTGAAAATAAATGTCCTGGGCGTGTTCCATTTCAAGCCTTGTTTTTTGCGTTTTTGTCCTTTAAGTTGGTTTTGGCGATTTGCTCTCTAAAATGTCCCCTACGTGCAGCGCTGAAGTGCAGTCTGGTGTTTCTAAGTACAGAAGGCTGTGATTCACCACGAGGAGAAAATATGGGGTTATGAAGCTTTGTTAAGACGTGAGTTGCCCCACTGTGAGGTCAAAGTCAAAGGCATCAACAATGTATATTAAACTGAAACAAACACAAAGTAAGGTTCTGTATTGATTGGTTGAGAAAAATGTGACCAGAGGCTTGCAGAAACTTAAAACTGTGTTTCCTCCAGGGCAACATTGTAGCATTCATTAGTTCAATGTTCCGACCCATTTTATGGAACCTCACTACTGAATAATCAGAACTGACTGTGCATAAGACTTGGGCCTGGTCTCATAGCACAGTGGGGGAGCTCTGTGCACGGGAACTGGACCCCACACGGCCAACTGCTTGGGAAACACATTAAGATCACACACGAGCTCGCCCCAAATCCGGGCTGAACACCGAAATGGAGGAAAGAGGACCGCAGTGTGACAGCCCTCCACTGGGCAATGCTTTCTCTCTCTATGAGGAGAGCACGTGCTGTCTGGCAACTTAAAAAAAAATGCTCACAAAAGCACTGTCTATTTTACAGACACAAAGTGGAAAACAGCAAATGGGAAAAAGTAATCAGTAATGGAATGGTCACATGATGGATCCAATAGAGTTGTGAACGTCACTGAAGTACATGCTGTGAGACCACATCAATGACATGGTGATATGACGCTGAGAGTAAGTCCCGAGGGAGGAAACACTGCGTGATTATAAAGTCCTAACACATATGAAAGTAAACAATAGACTGTTTAAGAGCACAAAGATATGTACAAGCAGGAAAGTTCGGGTTGGAGGCACTGCAGGACTGGAGGAAGGCAGTGAATGTGACAGAGGAGAAGCTTACAGAGACAGAAGTGGCATCAAGAGTATGGACATATTCGACATATTAGTAAAAGGCAGGAACACGGCCAGCAGAGGACGAGGAGGCTAACGTGCTGGACCCCAGGTGGCATGCTATGTGGTTTGAGTCCCTGACTCGGCAGCTTGAAAATAACACCGAGCACATATGTGCACGCACTCAAAATCCCAAGAGGAGAATGGGGAAGGTATTGTGGCATGGTCATTCCCCCAGGGGTGATTTATTACTTTCCCTCCTCCTCTCAGCACACATGGTCAATAGCAAAAATTAAAATTATAATAACAATAATAAATAAAATACAGGAGCCAAAGAATGAATAACTAGGTAAATGTCAAATGTGAAAAATGATGGCTGCACCATGCATCAAGAATTTTGATGAATCTAATAATATATACGAGAGTTTTTTGTTTTCCTTTTTAGAGATTTTTGCTATAGGGTGAGTGTACTTGCTAGAGAAACAGAGACTCAAGTGAATGATCAGCCCCGAGGGAGAATGGCCACACCACAGTCCCTTCTCCCCCATTTTCCTCTCTGGAGTTTGGGCGTACATGGGTGCTTTAAGCCATACGGTCCTGAACAGGAACTGAAGTCGGCCACTTGAGAGTCCAGCACCTTAACCCATAGACCACCTGCTGGGCACTACATCAGAGCTTTTAAGAAGTAATAGCAATGTTATACTATTAAATTCAGTTCATTTTAGTTTTTAGGATATTAATCCTTACTACATTATACAAATTTAAAATTAAAATACAAAACTTTAAAACATTTTGTAGTGAATGAAAATAAGAGAAATATTATCTTGAGGTAAATGTTCGTTTGTAAAGAACTTTGCTGAAAAGGGGGCCAGCAGGTGGCGTGGTGGTTAAAGGTGCTGGACTCCCACATGGCTGACTGAGGTTCGAGTCAGATACCTGGCAGCTTGCTTCCTCACTTTCTACCTCTCCCTCTCTTTCTTACTGTGTCCCTCTCTGGTCATATTAAAGAAGAAAGAAAGAGAGAGAGAAAGAGAGAGAGAAAGAGAGAAAGAGAGAAAGCGAGAAAGCGAGAAAGAGAGAAAGCGAGAAAGCAAGAAAGCAAGAAAGAAAGAGAGAAAGAAAGAAAGAGAGAGAAAGAAAGACAGAAAGAAAGAGAGAAAGAAAGAAAGAAAGAAAGAAAGAAAGAAAGAAAGAGAGAGAGAGAAAGAAAGAGAAAGAAAGAAAGAAAGAGAGAGAGAAAGAAAGAGAGAAAGAAAGAAAGAGAGA
>NW_006159935.1:537337-574977 GCF_000334495.1 Tupaia belangeri chinensis
AGAAAGAAAGAAAGAGAGAGAGAGAGAAAGAAAGAGAGAGAGGGAGAGAGAGAGAGAGAAAGAAAGAAAGTTAGTTAAATAAATAATTCTGTCAAAAAAAGAACTTTGCTGAAAGATATACAGCATATGGGAACTGTAGATGGTGTAATGGTTAAGTTGCTGAACTCTCATATTGTTGATTGCAGTTCGAGTCCTAGACCCAGTGGTTTAAACCTCACACAAGGCACATGTGCATGCATGACCAAGATCCTGAGAGAAGAATGGAGAAGAAGAGATTCCCCCCAGGAGGTGATTTCTCATTTTCTGTCTCTCTGTTTTTCCAGGAAGTGCACACACCCTATATCAAAAACCTCTCTTAAAAGAATTAAAAAAGGGAACCAGCAATTAGTGTAATGGCTATGTAGAAGAAAAAAATACATAGACCATAAATACATATTAATAAAAAATATATATATTTATCTTGTGATTTAAAGTTTATAAAACTTGGGACCAGCAGATGGTGTAATATTGTCACTGGACTCCCACATAGTTGAGCATGGTTCAATTTTCAGACCCAGTGGCTTAAAACTCACACTGGGCATGTATGCATGAGTGCCCAAAATCCCAAGCAGAGAAGGCTGCAGAAGGGAATGCAATGTGGCCATTGCCCCTGGCGGAGGTGGGGGGAGGGTGATTTCTTGCTCTCTGTCTCTCTGGTGATCTCACATGTCCCATAGGAAAAATCTTTCTCAAAAAAATAAATAGTTTATAAACTCTTCTACATTTATTATCTCACTTAAGTCTATGCTCATGTATTGTTATTTATAAATGAAAGCAAGATATTTAAGAGGTTTTAAAAAAACAAAGTACAAAGATGCAGATCTTCAGATTTGAAATCCAGTCCTCTTTAAATTATGCAGCTTCAGTTATTATAATCTCTAATGTGTATACATATATATATAGATAGATAGATACACACACATATATATGTATGTATATATATAATGGTTTACAAGACACTTTGGGTTGCACTTAAAAGACATTTTATATGTTTTAATAATATAAACCACACACAAGTGAATGCTGGCTATGATAAAGCCAAAAATACACACACACACACACACACACACACACACACACACACAAATTGTTCACCCAAAATGGTTGAAATAATACTAAAGAACGGCATTTTCCCACTGATTGACCAATGTTCCCACTCATACTTTCTGATTTAAATATTTTTAAATCATCAAAGATTTTATTAGTCGTGGAACTTCAATCCAGTGAAGAGCACTTTGAGTGATCTTCACAATTGGTCAATTAGTAAGAGTGAACCTTCAAATATAAGTGTTTTATATGTGGTATAAACCTAAGATCAGCTTCAAAGACTGAAGTGGCTATCAACTTGATCACATAATTGGATCACAGTTCTGTAGCCAGTCATGAACCAGAATGAAATACACTGATTCAAAGACCTTCAGCATGGCCAAACCATTATATTCGAATGACAACGAAGGAAATTTTTATCTCTGCCTGAATTAAAACAAACATAACAAAAAATAGTTATTTGGTATTTACAATTTCTTCCCTTTTTAGGAGGTTGTGTGTAGACACTGGAGTCTACCATGCTAAATAATACTGTTCTAAGTAAAAGCCTCAGTAAATTGCTAAAAACATTGGAACATAAAATGAAACTCAGTAGATTTGCTGAAAATATTTTTTGTCTTCACTTAACATGGTTATACAATGTGTCAATTATCTAGTCACTTAGGATTCTCAGGAAGAAAGAAACAACTTTCTCTATAGAGAATCAGTTGGCTTTCATAATACTCAGAGAATATTTGCATAATAACGCGCTACAGCTGCAAGGTTAAATCCATTAATTTATTGGGAACAGAACAGGCTGTTCTGGTTGGCTGTTGCAAAAATTGCTTTTTGCACTTGTCTTCTCCACCATCAAGTATCTGCTGTGAGCACACAATTACTGCAGCAAAGCCTACATTGCCAGGCGAGGAACCTTATTTAACATGGAAAGTGGCGAACACTTCACTTTCTGAAAATGAAAAAAATTAATCTTGAAAAGCTTCCTAATTAACATTTTCTCCTTCACCAGTTGTTTCATAGGATAAAGTAGAGGATGGCAATTTGGATGAAGGTTAACTAGATGAATCCATTTTTGTAGCAGCTCTCAAGTGCAAATGTCATCGCTAAACAGTCTCTCTTCATAACTAGCAGTAATCTCAAAGCTTCCTTAGGTGCTCCACTCCCCTCCCCTACCAAACTGATAAATGTAAAAAATAGAATACTTATTTCCAAAAATTGCTAACTGAACAAACCTTCTCCAGAGCTCCATGTTATATACTCAAAAATTGCAGTTTTATAAAGGTAAAGTAAATGCATAGCATTTTATGAAGCCATAACAGAAATGAAAACGTTAAACCAGAAGTTAAATTATGTCTTCAGCCAATTATCAATTTTACATATATATATATAGATATATATATATATATATGTGTGTGTGTGTGTGTGTGTGTGTGTGTACAATGTAATATAACTACAGTGGGAAACTTTTTCCTATCCTGGATCACTGTACCATAAAAAAACAAACAAAAAGCAGAGGATTTATAAAATGTTTACTTTGCTATAGAGTCAGTTATACACTTAAATAATAACATATACTTAAGTATTATATTCAGGTGATGGAGTGAGTAGAGAAAAAAATCAGATAAAATAACAGACAAAAAGTGAAGGGAGAATGGAAGTAGAAAAAGAGGAAAGATTATAGTGTAAA
This sequence comes from Tupaia belangeri chinensis, assembly GCF_000334495.1. NCBI lineage: Eukaryota > Metazoa > Chordata > Mammalia > Scandentia > Tupaiidae > Tupaia > Tupaia belangeri. The sequence goes on from NW_006159935.1 coordinate 540,108, forward strand.
AAAAATAAAATCTCTCCCTTCATCAATCCTAATCATTTGCCTCTTTCTGTACCTACTCTGGGCCCAAGAGAATGGCAAAAAAGTTATTTAAAGAATATTTTCCTTTTTTTTTTCCTAAAATAAAAGGCTAAAAGCCAATGAATATTTTCAGTCTTATGTGGAAAACACTTTCAAAAGTACAAAGTCTAAAGACCAGGTGGCATGGATCATGCACTGGATTCTCACAGGATTGACCTTGTTTGGAGTCCCAGACCCTGTGACTTGAAAATCACACCTGGCACATGTGTGTGCATGCCCAAAATCCCAAGAGGAGAATGGAAGAGAAAGGATTGTGGCATGGCCATCCCCCTGGGGATGGCCCAAGCACAGACATTCTCCGCTGGGCAAGAAAACACCTGGTTTTGCTGCCCAAATGCTCATCTCCTAGACAGCCACGTGTTCAGTCCTCGAGCTCCTCTAGACCTTCACTACGAGTCACCCTGTCAGACCTCTCCTGGCAATACAACACCGTGCCTGCCCCAACCCTTTCATTTCTCACTAGCGAGTATTTCTACCCAGCATATAACACACACACCACCACCATCCTCACCATCACCCTCAAATACATATTCTTTTTTTAAGAGATATTTTTTGCATAAGGGGCATGCACTCACTGGAGAGAGAGAGTGACAGAGAAAAAGCGAGAAGTCACACCCTAGGGGAGATGGCCATGCCACAACCTCTTCTCTTCCATTCTCCTCTCTGGATCTTGGGTGTGTTTGCACATGCGACTGGCCTAAGTTTTAAGTCACCAGGTCTGGGACACGAACCATGGTCAACTATGTGAGAGTACAGTAACATAATTGTTATGCCATCTCCTGGTATATGTTCTATTGTATTAATATATGTATAACAAACATGGAAAATAAACTACAAAAAGGGTAGGGATTTTATCTGATTTCTTCACTGTCCTGTTCCCAAAGACAAAATAGAGCCTGACCCATAGCAGATCCTCAATACATATAAACTGACATTACTTAAGTCAGAAAATTTTATAGATTCCTTCTGGCAAAGTGAGTGCATTTTAGTAAATAAATGGATTTTTGTTAGCATCTATAGTCCTGTTGCTCTTTAAGCTTTTTTTTCTTTCTTTCTTTAAGGTTTTTGCCACAGGGTACCTGTGATCTCCAGAGAGGAGAGAGACAGGGAAAGTGAGAAAACACCTCCAGGGAGCATGGCCACACTGCAGCCCCTTGTCCGTTCTCCTTTCAGGATTTTGTGCATGTGTGCACACATGCCCGAATGATTTTCAGGCAGTCAAGTCTGGGACTCAAATCGCAGTCGGCCATGTGGGAGTCCAGCACCCCAACCACTACGCCATCCTCTGGTTCCACACTTTTAAACTCTTTAGAGAACTAGATACATTCCAAAGCTGCATGGTAGAGAACCGAAGTTTAGCTGTTATCTCGGTGTGGGGGAGAGAAAGTATACATTGGAATGAATGGTTCTGGGGCGGCAGAATCACCAGGGACAGCCACAGCTCTCTGCTGGCATACCATAATTAATGCAGGTGTCTAGAGCATCCTTAGATTGAAGCTTAAACAACAAGCACACAGATACTAGAAAACTCAGAGAGGCTGACCTGAGATTGTAGAACAACTTGGAACAATGTCATCATCGCCACTGTCTTCACTGTCATCACAGCAGCTAACAATTACCAGACAAGGTGCTGGGCATCCCCCTTTGGGAAAATAAATTAAGGATGGAAACAACTCCTAGGTTCTCTCCCTAAATGGTCTGAAAGCGGGACTTGTGTCTATTTTCTCACTATTTCTTCTTCCCTTTTATTTTTTAAAACTTTTTTAAATTTTAAATTTTTAATCTTTCTAATGCCTAGAAAGACTTTGTACAGAGTGGATAATTGGTACTTTTTTTTTTTTTGTAACAATGTATTAACTATGACCCTAACAATGAACATTACATAGAAATAGCTTTCTGCTAAACATTAAATTGAGGAACTTTCTCACAGTGTAGCTCAGCATCATTGAAATAAATCACCTCATGAAGGTGTAAATTCTCTTCACTGAAAGTACACAAGTAATAAGTAGGTGAGTGATTTTGAGAGGTGTTAGAAAGTACCAGTCCACCTGTAAATGGAAGAACAAGATACTTAAAAAAGTAAGTAGCAAATAATAGCTTAAATTTTATGATACTGATATTTTTAAAGATCAAATATTTGTAATTTCACAAGGTTAAATTCATAGAAAATCAAGATGGAAACATTGGATGATAACTTATTATTTCCTTCTGAAAGAATGATTGTTTATGTTTCCTGAGCTTGCTAAACAGTACTTTGAACACTGCTAGGAATTTATTTAATAATTAATAAACCTGTGTAGATTATTTCATCTGGGTAGATTTTTTAAAAATCCAGAACCATAAGTAGGTAGACCAAACAATAAATGATAGGAAAAGACATTAATATATAATAAGAAAAACAGAAGTACATCCAATAAAATGACTATTATGTTTTCCATATTAAGGTTCTAGGTGGTCTATTGAACAATACTGTAAATATAATTAACACTACTGAAATTATAATTAGAGATGGATAAAATGATAACTTTTGTCATGTGCATTTTATCACAAATAGAAATTTAAAAAAATAAGAAATAGATGACTATAGTTATGAAGTGACTTACAAATTAAATGTTTATCTACGAATCGTATTTGCACTTTTAATGACTGGGTCCATGCAATCTTTTCATATTGGTTTATTTATTTTTAAAATAATCATTTATTTAATTTTATTTATTATTTAATTTGACCAGAGAAAGAAGGCCCGTGAGAAAGCACCTTAACTACCACACCACCTGCTGGCTTCTCATGTTAGTTTATTTTAATAAAGCAGAAAGTGCACCTACTTAAAATCATGTCATGACAATCAGAAGCAAAGAACTGTAAGCCACTCTTCAAGGGCAATGAATTTTATGTTGGAGTGTAACTTTTTAAATTATAGAAACATTAGAGTTGTTTCAGAGCCAATAATTCAATAATTATAAGTAGTCAGTACTTATAATTCACTTTGATATTTACAATAGCTGAAAAATAACTTCTGTTCCTGCTTTTAACTTGGCCAACTTCAGTACTTCTATGATACTGCATAGATACATTTAGTGAGAATGTTCATTATCAAAATCCATTTCTGACTTAATAGAAACACCTGATGTTGATGAAGTGTTCTGCTATTTCATGAAAACTGTATCCAACTACAAATTAGCGTATGGCTACTATGTACTCCCCTGTGTACAGCCATTTCATAGACTAAACTGTACCCCCTAAAAATATGCTCATACCTGTGAATGTGGTATTATTTGGAAAAAGAATTTCTACAGACATAACCAAGCCAAGGTCATCCTGGATCAGAGGGAACCCAGAGTCCTAAGACTTTTGTCCGTATAGGAAGAGGGGAAATTTAGACACTGAGACACACAGGAAGGGGACGCTATATACAGATTGAGGAAGAGACTAGAAGGACCAGTGGCAACTTACCAGAAGCCAGGGAGAGGCGCTGAGCAGATTCTGTCAGCCTAAAGCAGAACCAGCTCTGCGAACAGCTTTCAAACATCTAGCTCCCAGACGGTGAAGGAATAAATTTCTGTTCTAGCGAATGTGTACTTATTTGTTACAGCATCGCTAGGAAACTAATACAACACACAAACACGCTCATATGAGAGAGCAAGATTTGCATGAAGGAGCAGGGACACTGATGTTTGTGAACCAGGATTTAAATATCACTACACTGATTACTTGCAGTGTGATCGAAAGTAAGCTACTTATCTTCTAAAATACTCTTTTCTTCTATAAAACTGCAAGAACTGTATTACAAAGATTAAATAAAATACGTAGTCATCAGACCTGCCACACAATAAGAGTTCAACAAATAATAAAGGTAATAACACTTGATGTTAGAGCTGAAGTTGCAGACGGTAAACTCAAAGCACCAATATTTTCACTTCAATTTCTGTTTCCTTCTTCTTAAACTAAACATATTAACACTACTTTATCAAGAAAAAGAAATATAAAAAAATAAAAAAGAGATATAAAATAGTCATATGACCGTGACCCGTATCATTTAAAATTGCAAACTAATTTAAAATGAGTATGATTACAAGTATACATATATTTACATCATCAATGACCAGTTTCATTCATTACTCACTTATGTGTTGTTTATTATAAAAATGGACTGTCATTGGCTCTTTGTTAAATAATCATGTATATTTCTTTATAACTTTCTAAACTTTATTGCACACATTTGCATAACTGATTGAAGTGACCTAACAACTATACCTTGAGAAACAAGAGTGTTGTTCAATAGGGTATTTTGCAAGCAAAGATATTATGTAGGAGTTTGAAGTACATCCTAAATGCATTTCCCGTCACATTCAGACTAGACTAGCTTGCTTTTCTGTTCCTTACTTACTATGCAGCAGTGTCACATTTAGAAAATCACCACTCCGGACCCCGCCATGGCAGTGCAGGCTGGACAGGCCCTGCAGTGTGAGGCCGTGGGAGAGCTCTGAGGATGCAAGCTGGGTGTACCAGCAGCCAGGCCTGCCCATGATCTGTCTGCCTGCAGAGCAGGGGAAGAACCTGGCATGAAGACCCCACCGACGGTCTCTCTCCCTCTCTAACACACACATGAGGGAGATAACTAAATATACAGACTTTTCAAAGTATATATTTTTTTTAAAAAGAAAACCACCATTCCAAAATCTAAAACATAACCATAGATGACCTATATTTCTTTCGATTTTTTTCTTGCAAGAGCAGAGCTACTTCCCACTAACTACAGTACTTAATTCAAGCTGAAACATTAATAATCGTATACAGATCTTGGTGATTACAATTCAGCATTTCAGGATGATATGTGGAAATAAAGTGCAATTTTAGATATCACAGATTTAGCTTTCTCTACTCAAAAGTTAAATTTCAAAAGATATCTAATAACATGAAAAGCTGATCAATATTGTCAGTAGTAAACAACCAACTAGCCTACCAGAATGACTAAAGTTAAAAACCCTAACAATACCAAGTGTACATAATAGAGTGTTATGACTTGAATTAACATATATTATTGCTGAGTTTATAAACTGGGACATCTATTTTGGAAACTTCCCTGGTATTTGCTAAAGCTAAAAATACACATATTATATAATCCTGCTATTCTACCCTAGGTATATATCTCCGAGAGTTATTCAGATGTTCACTAGAAGACATGAACACAAATATTCAGAGCAACAATATTCACAGAGACAATCAATTGGCTGTGAGCAAGTATATACACTGGTAAATTATTTCATGGTAACAATGTATATATAGCCACAGAAAAAAATGGACTACCGATCTAGCAAAAATATGGATGAATCTCAAAAACAACTTTGAATGGAAAAAGCCAGATACGAAAAATAAGCACATGCTGTATGAACCTACTCTGACAAAGCCAATAAAGGCCATTCTAAACTATAGTGTTAGGAGTCATGATAATGACCACCTCTGGGGAAGGAAGGTTTCTAGAATGATGATAATATTCTCTTATCTGATGAGTGCAAGGCACATGGTAGCAATTTTTAGTCTGAAAAAAAAAATCGAGGTGATCACTTTTAACTAGCACACTATGTGTTGCAATTCACTAAAATGTCTAGTTTTGTTGTTGCTGTTGTTACTTAGCTGTTTGTAAGATTGGAATAATATGTATGGAAACCCAGAAAATTATTTTTATACCATCTCATTTAAACACCACGAGTTTAGCAAAGGCACTTTAAGTCCTTGCAAAGTGTTGCCTAAAGAAATATAAAATATAGGGAACCAGCAGTTAGTGTAATGGCTATGTCGCTGGACTCCCACGTAGTCGACCGCAGTTCGCGTCCCGGACCCGGTGGCTTAAAACTCACACCAGGCGCGTGTGCGTGCATGCCCAAGATCCCGAGAGGAGAATGGAGGAGAAGGGATTGTGAGGTGACCATCCCCCCTGGGGGATGATTTCTTGCTTTCTGTCTCTATGTCTCTCTCTGTCTGTCTGGCGAGCACACATGCCCTATAGCGAAAAAACTCTCAAAAAAAAAAAAAAAAGAAAGAAAGAAAGAAAGAAATATAAAATATAGAGCCTGAAGGAACTGTAGAAATCATCTACGCAAAATCCGGGAGTGAGTATTAGAAGAGATGACGGCCAGCTAGGATTAAACAAGCATCTGTCCTAATATCAGCCAACAGTCAGAGGCAGAGCCAGGTCCAGACTCCAGTTACCTGACTCCCTGAGTTCCTTCAGTCTTGGAAATGGAGTATTTTCCTTCCATAATGATAGTGCTTTTCATTTCTGTTTTGCTTTTCCTACAACTGGCAGAAAATCTCTACTTAATGTTCACAATAATTCCAAGGAAATTGTTTTCCTTAATTTGTAGATCAACAAGGTATAATTTTCTTTTTTTTTCTTTTTTTTTTCCCCTCAAGTCTGCTGAGAAACACTGCATAAATGCTCAAGACATGGACACAATTTCCACAAGACTGAGTTTGCAGTCTACCTGGAAATGAAAAACGGTGCTGATATTTGGAAAGTGAAAGATCACGAGCTAGCCTTGTGGCTGAGCGACTGGGTATTCCACTACGGCACCAGACACTCGGTGTGCTGTAAATCCTCCCACCGTAAGCTCTGAGAGACAGAATGGAGACCTGGGAGACTTTGTTGGTTCTGGTGATCTGTCAAGTAACTTCAGGAAAGCTGGAAACTTTGCATCATTTGGCATGTTTAATGTCAGACACCTTCAAACTAGTGAGCTAGTAAATCAATATCCCCTTAAATTATGGCACAAAGCAACAAGCGCAGAAGCGCAGCGTCTGTCAGAAATAAGAGAACTGAGCAGAGTTCCCATTCACACCAAGTGTCAGAAACTAAACCTGAGCCCATTAAACTGCCCACTGGGGCACACTCAATGGGTAACCATAAAACATATGTAGGGATACACACTTTTCAAACACGCAATATTTAATTATGCTATATAAGAAACCCACTCACTATATTTTAACATGGTGCCTAAGAATGAAAAAATTATGAAAACATCAGTTGATGCTAGTATTTGAAGTTAGTCATTAAAATGTCATTAGTCACTTATTGGTAAGTGATTCAGTGCCTCTAAAACCCCATGAAATAGTCTCATGGTTGGTGATTTATGTATTGACAAAGTGTTACTTGCAGTTAATGTGAGGCTATTTGTTTAACAGCAATCGGCAATCTCGCATGCAGTATGGCAGCTGACTATCAGAATATGTAATGGAAGACTATGGATTTTTTTAATAATACAATATTTCAGAGTCATAAAGAAGTGATACCATTCACTAGTCATTTTAGACTTAAATTTCATATTTTTTCCCATTTAAGTATAACTACTATTTTTGACTTTCTGATTTTCTCAGAAATGGTACATTTCTTTCTTGTCATGTTGAACTGGGATTGGCTGAATTACAATTTGCCAGGAAACACAGTGCTTCTGACAAACAAAAGTTTCTATTACTATTTAATGTTTTTCCCATAATTGGACACATACTGTCTTTAGATACTCATGTCTATAAAGATTTAAACTCTACTTATTTTCACATTATCTTTTCAAAAGGAACAGAGACTACCAATGGTAAAACATGGTTTTCTCCAGTGAATTAATAATATACTTAGAGAGATATTTGATTTTCACTTTTTCAAAGAAAATGTATGTTAGCTCTTTTCAAATGGTGGTAGATTATAATTTTAAATAGTCGTTTTCACAAAAACAATAATAAATCATTGTAAATAATTGCTATAGAGCCAGCAGATGGCATGGAGGTAAGGCAGCTTGATTCCAAGGAGGTTAGATCCCACGTGTCCAGCTGTGCAGTTCAAGTCCCAGACACAGGGCTTAAAAAGCACACTGGATTCATGTGTGCCCAAAATCCCAAAAGGAGAATGAAGAAGGGATTGCGGCAAGGCCACCCCCCAGGGTGTGGTTTCTCACTTTCCCTCTCTCTCTCTCTCTGTCTCTCTCAGTGAGTGCATGTGCCCCCGGAAAAGCAGCTGCAGAGCACGTATCATTACGGCCTTACATGAGAAAGCTCTCTTGTGTGTTAGATACACGTCCTCTATGAAAACCATGGCCGCCAGGACACGGCCAATGCAGAATCGCTTGTTTGGTCATGGAGACCATGCTCTGTGCGGTTTTGATCGTGCCCCTTTTCTCCTGACTTCCATGAAAGGCCCCGCTATAGTAGCACAGAGCAGATCTAACATGCCCAGGTGAGGTGGCCCTACATAACAATTCCAATGTAACAAGAATAACACAGCCATGGTGAAGTTTTTATGAAAGGAATTCTCACATACGCCATAAAATTTGGATTTTTAATTATTTTATAGACCATTTCATCATAATAAAGTTTTCACTTATCTGTGTCTAACCTTTCTTTTCGCAGAAATGCTTGTATTAACTCAAGTCAAGCTGCCTTGCCTCACTTACCTCCCTGTTGGAGCTATCTTCCAGGTCTCGGGACACAACACATTTCAGTAAAATCATTGATATTGTTAGTAACTATGAGTCAGCTAGAAAAGTTTAAATTATGTTTTAAGTTTTCTAAATAATTGAGAAAGCAAGGTTTTAATTAAGTTGTTCAAAGTTTCTCCTATGAGTTCTCATAAAGGAGAAACTATAATTTTTATGATATCCTTAATAATATTTTTACAATAAATATAGAATCAAATTTCATTCTGCTTATACGCTATTTCAAGCTCAGATAATAAGACCAAAGAAAATTTAAAGTGTTTCTTAAAGAAAACGTCTTTATCAGAGCTAATGTTTAAAATAATATTAACTATAAAATAATAATGATAATTGATATATTATTATCCCTATATTACTGTGCTAGGAGATTTAAATAAATTGACTTCCTTAATATTCAAAGTAACACTATAATTTTATTTATTTATTTATTTATGGCTTTCACCATAGGGTGCGTGTGTTTGCCAGAGACAGAGAGAGAAAGTGAGAAATCACCTCGCAGGAAGGATGGCCATGGTGCAATCCCTTCTCCTCCAGTCTCCTCCTGAGATTTGGGCGCACACACACACACACGGCATGATTTTCAAGCTGTCATGTCCGATACTCGAGCCGTAGCAAGCCATGTGGGAATACAGTGCCTTAACCATGACACCATCTTCTGGTCCCTTCATTCCTTCTTTACTTGGGGAGAAGTGCAAATACCAAGAGGCCTCAATGCCACTGGAAGAAATTACACAGGCTCCCAACCTTTAGGTCTGTCTGGTCTAGGAGAGGTGGTTCCTGGTTCCAAATTACCATAATAAAGAGTTACTATGTGAAGAATGTTGTGTTCCTGAGTGTGTTAAGTAAGAATGACATTGGACTGGCACCAGAAACCTACAAAAACTATTACACTGCATATCCTTCTGAGTAATAGTATATTCTAAGAATGGACTGCAATAGTCCATGTTATTGATAGAAAATCAAGTAAGTGGACCCTTGGCTGACATAAAAGACTTTTAATCAAAATCTATTAGGAATAGAGGCCACCTGAGAAAATGGCTGTGGACAACGCTAAGATTTTTCTCAGAAAATAATTATGGGTATGTTCCAACCACAAGTAAATGAGCAATTTAGTTGCCAAAGACCTTAATGAAGTTGCATATTTTTATTTAAGCATATTTAATTGAGAGTGAGACCTCTATATATGCAGTGGCTACACTTTCCCCTATCAAATAACCATCAATAAAGACACATCATTTTCCTCTTTCACATAAGTATTTCAGTATTGATTTTCTTGACAGTTCTAAATAACACTTTCCTATTAATAACACAGAAAGTAATTACAGGTTCAAACATAATGTTTCTTTTAAGATAAACTAATTATATTTATAAAAGGGCCTCTGAGTCAACGGCTTTTTATTTAACACAGAATATTATTGCTCCTGTTCCAAAAACGAATGTACTTTCTTAGCTTTAATAATAAGACAAAAATTATGTTTCTCTTGTTTATTAAAAAAGTATAACGTACTTTCTTTTAAATAAAACTGTCCAGCAGGAAATCACTACTCATTTCCAGTGAATTTCTCAAGAAGAAGGCAGAAAGAAAAATCCAAGAATTAACATTTAACATTATACACGGGAATCTTCAAAATGTTTATGGAAATGTATTATAAAATAACTATATATTGATAGCAATTTTTTGCATCAAAATAAATTAGTAGTTTAATTCAATAAAGTTTTTGAAATCCTCTTATACATGGCATTTTTGATAAGTCATTCTCTCACAGCTGTGGAGATTTCATCATACTGTTATGCTAAAGTAAGAGTCAAGATCTTTCAAAACAGATTCAAAACACACCTACAAACTTAATAAATATTACGCTTTGAATAATTCACTTTTATATCTTGGTGATTTAACTTTCTATATCTAAAGAACACAAGTAATAAGTACTTTCCAAGTAACGATAACCAATCATACAGCATCTGAAACTTCTTTAAGGAAAAAATTTAATGCATATATTAACACTGAATAACTTAATCTTATTCAGCGAAAATTGCATTTTGTCAGTCAAAGAGGACAGCAAAAAAATCACTGGGAAAGTGTAGACATCTTTGACTACCTTGACTACTTTCACAAATATAACCATTTAAATAAGCTTTCCTTCTATTGATTTTTGAATGAAAACATATTTTCTTAATGTAAATATATTCTTGTGAATATAAAATTGGAAAATACTCAAGAACAGTAGCTACATATTAAATTCCTTATGTTTTATAATGCATGGCATGCATTCTTCTAACATTCTTGAATAACAGTGTTTATTATATTCTGTATATTCAAATTCTTGCATTCATTTCAACTTTCTGTCTCAAAAAGCATAAACTGAACACCCATTGCTTCAAGTAGAGTCCCAGCAATAAACAGAGGACACAAAGAGCTCTCAGGCAGGATTCAGAAGGCCAACAGTGACGCACATAGGAACTAACCAGAATAGGGACCTCTAGGCCTGAAAGGAAACAAGGAGGACAGAGTTACTGCAGCCTTGTAAGAGTGGGAGCTGCTGAGCAAAGGCCACATGACAGATGTGTCCAGGAGTAAATGGGCTTGTTTCCATCTGTCAAGCATGGTCCCATAAACAAAAGAATAAATACCCTGGCCTCTGTCCTCTCTGGCATCTGAGCAGTGGACTGTGCTTCCCGCAGACTAAACCCAGCAGAGAATCAGAAGGCTAGTGAGGCTGGAAAGTGCAGCCTACCTTGGTCAACCCTCCTGCGCACAGAGCAGGACAGGCAGGAAAGGAGGGTGGGTCTACTGGGTGAACAGAGAAGAGCCAGCAAGTCTACTCTCTGCTAGCCACTGAGCGCCATCTGGGAGTACGAAAGGAGTCCGCCTTGCTCCTGCACTGTAAGTGGTCAGTCCTGCAGTTTATCTTTCAAAATTTAGTAAAGAATATGAACTAAGTTTCGACTTAAATGGAAAATTAAATTTAGAAATACACAATGTATTCATATAAGAAAATTCAGAAGACAAGTTTAGGTCTCTCTTTGCTCTTATGTTAAAATAACAGACTTGTAGAAACCTAAGAGCAACCCAGCTTAATGACAGTAGACAGTTTTGATTTCAAATTGTAATGACATCTGTCCCAATATAAAGTTCATTCATCAAACCTTATTTAGATGTAGGATGGTCTTTTTTATATCATCATTATTCAGAAAATGTCATCTTCAGGGAATTATTGTATGAAGACCCTTGCAGTATTTACCTACCCCCTATGAAAACGCTCATTATGAAAAAATAATTCTGAAAAACTATAGTAAATAGTTTCACTAAAATTAAATCATCTAAACAAAAAGTTGGAAAGCACCTCCCACCCGTCACCTTTTTTTCCTTTAATCCTCCCCTACCCATTTTATTTTGTTATACTTTCCTACAATCTAAACAGTAATCAATTCAAATTTTAAAACTACAAGTGAAAGTTTTAAGGAAAGATTTTAAAGATCATATTTTTGCATATATAACTCTAAAATTTTTCTTAATTTTTTTATATAACAAATCCTGTTGAGAGTATGATTAAAATAGGTACCTTGTTCACAAGAGTAAGCATACACATAAAATTTAGTATGCATCATACATGGATCAATTAAGGATGGAAGGAAGCAACAGATTGGAATTAATAACTAACTTTAACATCATTTTCTTTTTTGAGAGGTTTTTGCTATAGGGCACGTGCGCTTGCCAGAAAGACAGAGAGAGACAGAGAGACAGAAAACGAGAAATCACCCCCCAGGTGGGATGGCCATGACACAATCCCTTCTCCTCCATTCTCCTCTCAGGATCTTGGGCACGCACATGCACCTGGCATGAGTTTACGCCACTAGGTCTGGGACTCGAACCACGGTCAACTACATCAGAGTGCAGCGACGTAGCATTACGCCAACTGCTGGTCTCAATTTTTTAAAACCCTATACAAATAACCTTACACATCAAAGTTTGATGGAAAAGGAAAAATAAGATCTTATACAGCAACTTGCCCAGAAGAGGGCAAAAATCGAGATAGGGCATAATGAGAGATAAGAGTGGAGTCTTGCTACAGGGTCATATTTACTCTAAAACTGCATTTGTACATTTTTTTTGTTATTCTTAATACTATAGTTCATTAAATCCAAAATATAAGTTACATAAAATTTTAATTATACTTCAATTCTCTTATTTTCAGAATCCAATCTTTCTGAAACTCTTTCGAATCAGAGTTGCAAACATCTCTAATTTTTGACATAGTGTTTTGTACCATCAAATGTAATGATGATTCCAAGAAGACATAGTTGATAAAGGAATGTTATCCAAAATATAGAAAGAACTCTTAAAACTCAACAATAAGGGGGCAAGTGAGTGATGTGTTGGCAAAGGAACTGTACTTCAACATTGTGGATGATGTTTCAAGTCCCAGACCCAACAGCTTGAAAATCACTCCAGTTATATGTACATGCAAACTCAAAATCCTGAGAGGAGAATGGAAGAGAAAGGACTTTAACATGGCTGCCTTTCTGGGGAGGCGATATGGTGATCCCCACTTTCCTTCTCTCTGTCTCTCTCTGGTGCGTGCACATTCCCTGTGGCAAAAAACTAAAAAATAAATAAATAAATAAAAAATTTCAAAAGAAAAAAAAAAGCAATCCAATTAAGAAATGAGTAAAAGCCCTTAGCAGACACTTCAACATGGGAGATACACAGATAGCAAATAAGCATATGAAAAGCCACCTCACATTATATGACATCAGGGAAACACAAATTAAAACAACAAAGATATAGCGCTATACTCCTACTAGAATTGAAATTGGAATTGGAATGGTGAAATTGAGAACACTGGCATCACTAAATGCAGGCAAGGATGTGGAATAAGAAGTCTTCTTCATCTGGTGGGACTGCAAAATGGTACAGCTCCTTAGAAAGACATTTCGTGGTTTCTTATCAACCGAATACACTCCTACCATTGGATTAAGCAACCACAGACCTCAGTATTTACCCAAAGGAACTGAAAACATGTCCATTCAAAAATCCACACAAGAATATTCACTACAGCTCATCACAGTTGCCAACACCTGGAAGCAACCAGGAAGTCCTTCTACACTCCTGTGAGTGGATAAACTGGAATGGCCACACAATTCAGTATTATTCTGCACTACAAAGCAATGTGCTACTAAGCTATGAAAAACGTGGAAGAAGCTTAAGTACATTTTACTATGTGAAATAAGCCAAATCTGGCAGGCTACATAGTATATGATTCCAAATGCGTGACATTCTAGAAAAGGCAAAACTATATGGGTATTAAAAGATCTGTGGTTGCCAGTGGGGGAGATGAACAGGCAGATCACAGAGGATTTTCAGGGTAGTGAAAAATATTCTGTATGATGCTATAGTGGTGGATACATTCATTGTAAATTTGTCTAGACCTTAGAATGTACAAATCCAAAAATGTTTCCCTAAGTAAACCGTGGGCTTTGGGTAATAATGATGTATCAATGTAGGTTCATCGGTATAGCAAAAGCAGCATTCTGGTGGCGGCTGTTGACAGTGACAAAGGTTATGCACAGAAAGGAAAGACGGTATATGGAAAACCCACGTGCCTTCCTTTCAATTTTGCTGTAACCATAAAACTGTTCTAAAATTAATACCTTTTTAAAAATTAATTTGTAAGACAATCATGTAATGTTGAACACTCACTAGAAAGTTGATTCAAGAAGTTATTAATTTTTAAATGTATTAACTGACATTTAATCACTGTACATCTTCAGTGTGCATGTTTTTCCCAGCATGAATACAATGCATATTGATCAAATCAAAGACATGACCATGCACATTATCGCCATCAAGGAACTTCCCGTTTTTGTCTCTATTATATGTGTTGTCTTTTCCCTCCTCCCACCTGCTGCCCCCATTACTCCTCCCCTATTACCCCCAGACTCTCTCTAGTAGCTGCTGTTGCCCTCTCTGCTATTATACCTTAGAACCTTTCCATTTCTGCTACAGAGTGCAAACATCTGATATGTATTGAGTAGGGACATACAATGCCTTGTCGGTCAGGAGTTGTTCATTTTTCAGGCAAAATGTTTTATGTTAGAGTTCTTATCTCTTCACAGGGATGTCTTAAAGTATTCATGGATGAAAGGTCTGATGTTTAGGATTTATCTTAACTTAATCCTTTGCAGATGGCAGAAGTAAATGGGTATGGAATAGAAAGTTTAGATGAAACAGATTGGCCTTATTTATATCGATAATAATGATGCAAAAAATGGCAGTTCACCATACTACTCTACTTTTAGTTTGAAAATTTTCATAATAAAAAGAATAAAAGGGGGGGAGGATAGAGAAAAAAGAAGAGAGAGAAAATGGAAACTAAGCAGATGCTTTATAATGTATTATATTAAAATCATAAGGGAAAATAATATTCACCTGCTTCTTTGTGTCCTTGAAAAATTAAACAAATCTTTCTTACAAAATATAAAGTAAATGGAGAGTAAGCATTTCTGGGAAAAAAAATTGATCTATTTTTGTCTCCAGGATTTTCTTCCAAGTTGCTAATACCAATTTTGTGATTTGATTTTGATACTTCTCTATTTGATGGCTCTTGTGTTTTCATTTTTTTCTCAATTCAATGATATCTTTCTGGAAGTAAGCAGCTTCTTCAAAGCTATTAGGAAGTTCATTTTTAAAAAAGTTCTACAATATATACAATGCATCAATCAATCATCCTACACTGTCTGTTTTGAAATTCATTTTATCTATTCTGAAGGATTTGACGTTATTGTTTATTTCTTTTTCTCTGTATGTGATTGGCCATTCTTTCATCTGAATCTTAGAAACAAAATATAACAGAACTTCACCTACTTCAAGTATTTTCCTTCCTTGGTTCCTATTAAACACTTTATCATTGCTTTGCCAGCAAACATGAAAGTGTGCTTCTTCCTCCAATGACCTTTATTCACCTTCCTGATAAATAATGTATGCTCCGTTACTCCTTTGCCATGCCTTTCTGTGTACACCTTTAATTTCAGTACAAATCATAGAGTGATATTTCTGAAGGTATTTTATATAACAAGCAATCTTAACATATGTAAAGTATCATTAATAACCATAACTCAATTGCAGTGACGATAATATGAACAGCTGTGACAAGTTTGCACATACACAGGCAACACAACCACACTGTCACTTCTGCCTGGATGCTAATGATGTCAGATGCCTTTGACAGTAGGGCATGTCCTGTTTTCAGAGATGGCCAAACATTTATATTGTAAAACCAATAGAATAAGGTAGTTTAAATGTTTTTTACATTAACAGTATAAGTTCAGTTGCTAAATATAGACTATATTTTAACATAAAGCAAGTCACATAAAATTACCTGATCATTTTATTTCATTTTAAATCTGTTATGAATAAATAAAATTTATAATAAATAAACATATAAATTTAATAAATAAATTTTATTTATAAGATAAATAAAATAACTGTAGTTATTTTTACTTAAAGATATGCAAATTTTTAATGATTTAATTGAGGAAAAAATTTAAATGACATATAACTTGACATCCATTAATTATTTATTATTTCTCAGAGACCAGCAGATGGCATAATGGTTACATCACTGGATTCCCACCTGGTTGACTGTGGTTCAAGTTCTGGACCCAGTGGCCTAAAACTCATGCCGGGCACATGGGCATGCATGTCTGAAATATCGAGAGAAGACTAGAGAAGGGACTGCGTTGTAGCCATTCACCCTGGGGGGTGGTTTCTCACTTTCTGTCTCTCTCTGTCTTCCTGGCAAATGCAATTGACCTTGTATATAGCAAAAATCTCTAAAAATGTTATTTGTTATTTATCAAAGTGCTTCATAATTAACTTTTCACTATGTGATATTTATACATTTTTTTTTTACATATGTGAAAAGTTCAAAATCATCCTTGAAAGGATATGTATATATATTCTGGTTTATCTAGTCTAGGTGGCACTCTCCTAACAACAATGAAACAATTTAAATGACTGTTGCTACTATTTTCAATCTCCATGAATCTAAGTAACTTTGTTAGTTATTACAATTTTACCATGTCTTCAGATAATGATAAACTTCTTTTAAAATCCACTTTTAAATAAATAATAATATGCATATAATCCATGTAATTTTAATTACTGCCAAAAGCAAAGTGAAGATAAATTCATAAAATAAATAACGTGATTACAAAGTTCATAAACTAGTCCTGAAATAAAGTAAGAAGTGAGGCATTCTTAAGAAGATGTGAGACACAGTAACAATAATAAACACAGAAACAGCTTAGGACAGAGTCCTAGAATTAGATACAAAGTAGACAAATATGGAAGATTTGTTGCTGAGTGAAGAAGACAGGCTATGAAAGAGAGACATTGTATGTCTCCACTTAACATGTATCAACTGCCTGCACACTCCATGGTAGAGATGGAAAGTCTAGAGGAAATAAAAGCATTAAAAATTGTTATGGACACTAGAGACAAAGTGGAAGGACAGTGTGGGAGGGGAAGAGTGTTGGAAAGGAAATTGGGGGGAAAAAGAGAGAGTTAAGACATTTGTTTTCCATTCTTAATTTGCTAGAGGGTATGCTCATCAGAGATAAACAGAGAAAGAGAGAGAGAGAAGAAAAGTGAGAAAGCATCCCCCATAAGGGATGGCCATGCTGCAACTTCACATCCCCCATTCCTTTTTTAGGATTTTGGGTGTCCTGCTGAGACCATGCAGTTAACACAAGCTGAGTATGAAAGAACTGCCCCTCGTGCCTAGAGCAAGGACTCGGCTGAGGAGAACTGTTTGCAAGGTCAACATTTTTATGAGTTCTGGACCTCACCTTCATTGTGTTACTGTACTGGCCTGCACTCAGTTTCTCTGCCATGGGCCTTATTGCCATACCCCGGTACCCCATAAAGACACCCCAGCCTTACTATAACTTTTACAATAATCCTAAAAGAATGAGGATCCACTAAGGCGGCCGCTGTGTAGGGCGGCGGCTGCAAACAGGATTTACTCCCATTAGACTCATCCCACCCTCCTGGAAAATGTCAATAAAGAATGTTACATTCACTTCTCCTACTGGGGATTACTAATGGGTGAAGGATCTCAGTAGCCAGGAGGGGCTCAGGGACTCATCCACGAGGTGCTGTTACCCCAAAGACCATAAACTACCCTTACTCTCAGGACAAGGGAAGATTGCCATTCCCCAAGCCACAGTCATTAGCAGCAGGTAGAGGGCCCCAATTTATTTCTAAGCTCTTATAATTGCTG
Source organism: Tupaia belangeri chinensis (assembly GCF_000334495.1). Classification (NCBI taxonomy): domain Eukaryota; kingdom Metazoa; phylum Chordata; class Mammalia; order Scandentia; family Tupaiidae; genus Tupaia; species Tupaia belangeri. The sequence goes on from NW_006159935.1 coordinate 557,953, forward strand.
CCACCCTAGCCTGAAGCTGAAGTTCTCAAAAGCTGACCCGAGGCTCAAAATTCTCAAGCCAATCTGGGACTAAAGTAATCAAGCTGGTCTGGGACTGAAAATTCCTGGAGACCCTCTCATCCAAAGACCCTCCCTGGTAATCAAGATCTAAGAAGAAGATGCACCCAAAAAATGGACTTCCTCGTTCTAAAAATTATGACTGTTTATACCTAAACAAAACAGATGTCATGTTTTATGATTATTGTTCCTATACTTTGAATGCCTTACCTTTTAGAGCAAAATGTTTCACTTACTTCCCCTCGCCCATCCTACCCCTGTAAAACTCCTTCTATAATAAATACGCATGACTCCTGGCCATCAGGGCTGCAGTCCGGAGTTTACTCTGGCTGTAGCCAGCTAAGAACATGCTAAGGGCATGAGGTCTTAGTCTGATTCCTGTTCACCCGTGTTGCCTCCCTGTGCACCCACCCCAGCTGGGGTACGGCTCCCGGCAGTGTCCCCACACATGTCCAGTATCTTTCAAGCTGCCAGGTCCTAGACATGAATTGTGGGTGAGATCCAGCCTCCTTAACCAGGACATCACTGGATTTTTGTTGTGGTTGTTGCCAGATCTCATGTAGCTGACAGGTGTCTGCTAGTTATGTCTGAGGGATAATTACAGCACTTGGAAAAAAGAAAACTCTAACACAGCCAACGTAGCCCTTTCTAATTCATTCTCAGACAAGATTCTTAATTAATTTTAAGATAATCACTGACTCTATTATCATAATCTCTGATTAATCTTGATTCTTAAAATCAGAAAATAGCAAACAGTTTTGAAAATTTAAAGGTTCTAGGGACCAGCAGTTAGCGTAATGGCTAAATCACTGGACTCCCATGTAGTTGACCATGGTTCGAGTCCTGGACCCAGTGGCTTAAACTCATGCCGGGCACGTGTGCATGCATGCCCAAGATCCCGAGAGGAGAAAGGAGGAGAAGGGATTGCGGCATGGCATCCCTCCCCGGGGGTCGGGTGGGGTGTGATTTCTCACTTTCTGTCTCTCTGTTTCTCTTTCTGGCAAGCGCACACACCCTATAGCAAAAAACTTCTCAAAAAAATTTTAAAGGTTCTTTGTAAATATTATTTATGCTAATAATTTTAACTCTTATTGGGATCGTAGTTATTGGGCACTCAAGTGTACCTTCCTAACTTCAGAGAAACCGTGTGCACACTGAGAACTTGACAGTCCTATTAAAATAATGCAAATAAAAGAATTTGACTATATTTTCTTTTTCTGACAAAAGCAATTTAGCAAAGGACATAAATGATGTAAACTATATTTCTAACACACACACAGAAACTGCTATTAATAAATATCATGGCACAACTAGAGGGGAAGATTAGATAAAATAAATCCTGAAGTGACCTGCAGCCGCTTTTTAGAAACCAGAGCATGCAAAGTAGCTTGTGCACATTCAGTACGTCTCTTAGACTCACAAGGACCTCAGAACCCAAGCATCAATGTGATGAGGTTAAAAAATTGAAGACTGGGAAAGAGGAAAAAATGTGACTTTATTTGTAGGCCTTGAAGTTGTAAAATCAATACTCTTTCAATGTTAGTAGCTCAATTTACATAAGTTACTGAGTTTTTAGCTGATGACATTAAAGGCCTTTCAATATCTATTTGCAAAATATTTTTTGAGTCTTTTGATGAACACTTCCTTAAAGCCTAGTTATACGCTATCTTCCATAAACACAAATGCTTTTATTAATTCGAGAATGGCTCAGAGCTTACCTCTCTGTGAAATCTTACCTAATGCTACCATTAAAAAGTTACCTCTTGTGGGTTAACTGGCGTTGTGGAGGTTAAGGCACTGGATCCCACATGGTCAATTTTGCAGTTCGAGTTCTGGACCCTGTGGCTTGAAAAGTCACACCGGATGCATGTGCAAATGTGCCCAAACTTCCAAGAGGAGATCAGAGAAAAAAAAGATTGTGGCATGGCCATCTCCCTGGGAGATGATTTCTCATTTTCTCTCTCTCTTTTTCTCTCTCTCTAAAGAGCACATGCACCCTACAGCAAAACTTAAACAAATAAAAAAATTACCTTTTGTACTGAAATCCCAGATCATTAGTTTAAGCGTCCCCTACAGCACTTAATGCGTTATATTTGCTGTTAAAGCATTTATTTTACATGTTTTTCTCTCCTACCAAATTGCAAACTCCCAAAGGACAGAAATCCTTGCATTTATTCTACCTCAATGTGTGCTATACAGACTCAGAAAAGAAATTTAAAAACCACCAGACAAAATATGAATATGAGGAAAATAGCCCAAATATAATAAATAATAGAATGAAATGAAATGCTTATTTACTTCTGTTATTATATTATCATTCGATTGTGTGAATTACAGTGTTCGCTTATCTGTCCTAGTGGCATGTTTATGTGGTCTGTTTTCAGTCATGGCTCCTACACACAATGAATACTGTTGTATTTAACTTTGGGGAAAACATGTTGGAATTCAGAGTACGTACATGTTGCTCTATAGTAGATACTGCCAGTTTTGCAGAACGGCAATATTCATTTACACTTCCATCAGCAGTATATGGGAATTCCAATTGTGTCACCTCCATTCACTGTCAGTCTTTTCCATGAGTTGCTATGGGGAGTGTGTGTACTGGCCTTTCAATGTGGTCTTATTTGCATTCCCTTGATAACTAATAAAAATGAGCACTTTTCATATGGCTACTGAATATTCTAGTCTAAAGTTTTCCAACTTCTATTCTGCCTGTTTTTCAACTGGGATGTTAATTTTCTTTTTGATTAATAGAAATTTGTTATATCTGGGACCAGCAGATGTCAAAATTGCTGCGTTGCTGGACTCCCACATAGTAGACTGTGGTTCAAGTCCCAGACACACGCTGGACGTGTGTGCATGCGTGCTCCGAATCCTGAGGGGAGAATGGAGGAGAAGGGATTGTGCCATCCCTCTTCCCTCTAGGGGATGATTGCTCATTTTCTGTCTTTCTGTTTTTCTCTCTGTCTCTCTGGCAAGTATACACACCCTATAGCAAAAATCTCTCTCTAAAAAAAAGACAAAAAAACAAAAAGAAAAAAAAGTCTTCATGTCTGCTATATGTGTGTCATTTGTGAAAACTATATTATAACTATCTTCTCTCATTCAGTGGTCTCCCTTCTTAATGTTTTCTGGTTTGTAAAATTAACAATTTAATGTGGTTTTGGTTTGTTTTACACTTTGTGGTTGGTGTTTTCTGTATCCCACTTAGAAATAAACACCAGTGACAGCATTATGAAAATATCCTTCTATGGCATTGTCAGGCCATGCATCTCCAGCTCTGGGAGCACAATTAACTGAAAGCCCCGGCTGTGGCAGGCTGAAGGCTAATGCTGTTCAGAGGTCACAGTTGCCAGAGACTGAGCATTCCAGGGAAACTAAGGCACGCCTGCTCCTGGGAGGTGCGAAATCCCTGGACTGGTGGGCTTGTCTAGACCACTCCACCAATCTTGCTAGTTTCTTAAAACTCCACTGCAGTCTGATTATTTTCCATCCAGTGCTCCTACCCTGTTGAAGGATAGTGTAATTTAGACTTTTGTATAAAAATAAAGGCAGCAGCAGAAGAACCGCTAATTCCAACTTGGGTAAGCAGTGACTAGAGACGAGGACAAGCCCTTTGCGTGTGATTTGAAGGACATGAAAGTCTAATTTAAGAAAAAAGAACAAACAAGAGTTTAGAAAAATGTGTTCTAGTCTGAGCTTTCCCTTTATTAACCACAAGATACTTGGCAAATCATTCAAAACTATCAGTGTCCTAGTTTTTTCCCCTTAAACAATGTAATAAAGCCTAATTTATTGCTTTAATTTAAAAAATAAAAATAAAAAAGAAAGCACTTATGTAACCAGGTTTTAAAGAGCTCTATATAAATGTAAAGAACTATTAGCATAACAGCTCAAAAACTAGTTTTCAACATTCTTTTAATGCTGTTTCCTATCACTGCTGATCCATTTACAGCACTGACTTCTCTACGGTTGCACAAATCCATCCAAGGATTCAGTTTGCTCCTCAGATTACAAAATAACTGAGTTGTCCCCTCAATTGTTAACTTTCTAAAGACCAATAGCCTAGATGAAGCAAAAGTAGGCATTAAACAGTAATTACTCTGTTGGTTACCAAGGCATTTAATTACAAACACTGATAACAATGGAGCAGAACATTTTTAGTTCAATAATGTTGTATGAACATGTGAACATATAATCGAATGTCATGAATCATTCTTAAATCATGACCTAAATGATAGCAAATTTTCAAAGCGACAAAAGGAAAAGAAAAAAAAAAAGAGGGCATAAAGTGGAAATTTTATTAGGTAAGAGAGTATTCTCTTTTTTCTGGAGGGAGGTAGGGAACACTAAATACTTTATTAAAGAATCTTATCAGTGATTCTTCTAATAAAGATGAAATAAGTGAACATGGCCACATATAAGAAGAAAAATACAATAAGGCTAGACACAATAAATTATTTTTTTTTAATTTTGCCATAAGGCATATTCACTTGCCAGAAAGAGAGAGAGTGGGAGAGGGATAGGAGAAAGCACACCCCATGGGCTGTGGTCACACCATCATCCCTGCTCCTCCATTTCCCCATTCCGTTGGGACTTTGGGGACACACAAGCACCCAGTGTGTTTTGCAAGCCACTGGGTCCAGGGATCCAACTCTGTTAACCAGGTCATGGAGCCAGCCCCAGTGCAGTTATTTTCATATGGAGTTACTCTTACTAGGTACCAACATTATCAGCCAGTGACCCTGTCTGTAGCAGAAAGTGCACCTTCATCAAAGCCTAGTGGAGGAAGGTGCTGCCCTCCTTTCTGTCCCTCCATATGCTAAGCTCAGCCGTCTTTAGCATTGTTGAATTCCCCTACAAATAACTGAGACTCCCTCTGCTGAGACTCCTGTAGCAGGAGCTCATCTGCCAGCAACAGGCAGTTATGACCATGACCGCACACGTGGCATTTCGGTAATACCGAAAAGGTAGGGACAAAAAAGATGAAAAACTTCCTTAAGAAAAGTTTCATACCTTTGAAACTGATTTTTTGCAAGCTGGATGGTGGCGCACAGGCAACGCAATACTCTTCGAGGCTCACTCACAGGGGAAGGGGCCAGGTTCAGGTCCAAGACCTCTCTGAACACAGTGGACCCACGGGCCTGTGATCCAGCTGGCTGAAGCTGGGAGTGATCACAGCAGGGAGGTCTTTTGTAGGCGCCTGTCTCTCTCCTCAGTCTCTCTCTCCCCATCTCTCTGACTCATGAAAGAAACAAACTTTAAAAAAGAAAAACAAAAAAGGAAAGATTAAACTGATTTCTATCTAGTGTCTCCTCCTGAACTCTAGCTGTAAGAAGAGAGATGTTGGGGTCAGCAGATGGTATAGAGGTTATATCACTGGATTCCCGTATGGATGACTACAGTTCAAGTACCAGACCCAACGACTTGAAATTCACACTGGGCACGTGCATGTGTGTGTGTGTATTTGTGTGTGTGTGTGTGTGTGTGTGTGTGCATGTCCTTAAGATCCTGGGAGGAGAATGGAGGAGAAGTTATTGTAGTGTGGCCATCGCCTTACGGGGTAATTTCTCACTTTCCCTCTCACTGTCTCTGTCTCTCTCTCTCTCCTCTCTGGCAAGTGCATGTTCTCTAAGGCAAAAATCTCTACTAAAAATAAAATAGAGATGTTAACACAGCTTTTAGGACAAAGGGGCCAACAGTCAAAAAACATAGGGAAATACTAGATTAAAGTGAATTTAACTGCTTATTAATATACTGATAGGCATGCTGAGATATTTAAATAACTTAGATGAACTGTGAATTTCTAAGAAATGAAGTGAATATAAAGAAGTTTTGCACACTTTTCTAATCATCTTTTTCACGGGGTGTCTTGCATAGTTTATTTTGAGAAACATTTTACAGATACCCAAAGTCCCTCATAATTTATTGGTTAGCCGGTAGTGCAGTGGGTAAGATGGCTGGTTCCCACATGTGTGACTGTGTGGTTCGAATCCTGGACCTATCAGCCTGAAAAATACAGTGAGGAGGGGGGTCAGTAGATGGTGTAGTGGTTATGTCTCTGGGCTCCCACATGGCCAGCCACAGTTTGGAGTCCCAGACTGATGGCTGGAAACTCATACTAGGCATGTATGCATACATGCCCAAGATCCCAGGAGGAGAATGGGGGGAAGGGATTGTGGCATGAACATCACCCCTTGGGGGGTGATTTCTCACTTCCTTGCTCACTGTCTCTGTCTTTGTCTCTCTGTCTCTCTCTCTCTCCAGCAAGAACACACATGCCCTAGAGTGAAAACTTCTTAAAAAGAAAGAAAGAAACAAACAAACAAACAAACAAACAAACAAACACCGGGTGCATGCACACCCAGAATACCAAGAGGAGGACAGAGGGGAAGGAACTCTCAAGTGGCCATCCCCACTGGGAGGTGATTTTAATCTCTCTCTCTCTCTCTCTCTCTTTCTCTCTCTCTCTCTCTGGTTGTCACATGTGCCCTATGGCAAAACTAAAAGGAAAACAAGAAAAAACAAAGTCCCTCATAATTTCAAATACAAAGATACACATATAAAACAAGTTCTAATTAGTAGAAAGTAACTGTGCATCAGGGTAAAGATCCCTATCCAAATCCTTCACCAGAAGGTTCAATCACTTTCACAGGATGAATAATACTAATACTAATAGAAGTATTAAAAGGTGCTTGCTTGACATTTATTACAGTCTTTATTTTTTACTTGCTTCTTGTATTAAAATGATAAGCTTTATCACAGAAGATTTATAAATTGTCTTTATTCTATGTGCCTTATAACACATATCTTAGTCTCAGGAAATGTGCAAGAAATGTTTGGTTGCATATGAGGGAACTGCAAAAAGCTTACAGAAAATTGGAATCAAGAACAAGTTTATTTTCTATCTGTTTGACATGCAAATGTATGTAGTGAAAAAATTCTATGTGTTTGGTATGAATACAATGGAAAAAAGTATATAAAATAAAGCTGTATATATACAAAGTTATAGTTAGAAGGAATGCGTTCTGGTGCTCACATAGTAGGATCACAATGATTAATCGTATTGTGGTGTGAATTTCAATATAGTTAAAAGAGAGGACTCCAAATATTCTCACCATGAGATAAATGTATGAGGTAATAAAAATGCTCAATACTCTGATTTAACTCTCAACAATGTGTACGTGTATTGAAACACCACAGTGTACACCATAAAAATATACAATTATCAAAGGTCAACTAAAAATAACATTTTAAAACATATAATTAGAAAGCCAGGACAATATAATCATTAGAATTATTGAATTAGTATCTGAACTCTGACGGAAAAGTGAAGAGAGACATACAATCATTTATACCAGGTTTTTATTACAGACCTCAGTACATCTTATCTCTCTCCACACACAGATAAGCACAGACACATGTGTGTTGTCTCTATGAATATAGGCATGAAAGAGTTAAATAAGCAAAACAACAATATCTAATCTTTTCCTCATTTCATATCTGCATATTTTGAAAGCAAACACAGTTTTGAATAAAAGTATATGCACAAAAGCTCTCTGTGGCATTAGATAATATATATATACATATATACACACACATACATACATATATATATATATATATATATATATATATATATATATATATATATATATATATATATATATATATATATATATATATATATATATATATATATATATATATATATATATATATATATATATATATATATATATATATATATATATATATATATATATATATATATATATATATATATATATATATATATATATATATATATATATATATATATATATATATATATATATATATATATATATATATATATATATATATATATATATATATATATATATATATATATATATATATATATATATATATATATATATATATATATATATATATATATATATATATATATATATATATATATATATATATATATATATATATATATATATATATATATATATATATATATATATATATATATATATATATATATATATATATATATATATATATATATATATATATATATATATATATATATATATATATATATATATATATATATATATATATATATATATATATATATATATATATATATATATATATATATATATATATATATATATATATATATATATATATATATATATATATATATATATATATATATATATATATATATATATATATATATATATATATATATATATATATATATATATATATATATATATATATATATATATATATATATATATATATATATATATATATATATATATATATATATATATATATATATATATATATATATATATATATATATATATATATATATATATATATATATATATATATATATATATATATATATATATATATATATATATATATATATATATATATATATATATATAAAATACGATTAAGAAATACTCAGACCCAGGCTCGGCTTGGGGGCATAGCTGGAAGCATATCACACATGGTGTTGGAAGACACACACTCAACCGCGACTTCAGATCCCAGAACACAGCAGGTGTGTCCCTGCCCAAGGTCCAGAGAAGCTAAAGGGCTGGGGCACAGGGATTGAGGTGTAACCAAACCCTGTTGAGGGTTCTTCTCTCATTCTGTCTCACTCTCATGCTCATGCACACATGCACACGTGCACGCTATCAGAAAACCATTTTTATTTTAAAAACAATTATAGACTTGTATGATTTATTTTAAATAAGAAAACTCACAGATTCAAGAACTCTAGGTTGTAATTAAGTATTAAATGTTTAATCTAGCATTATTCTAATTGCCTGGGAATGAGGTAGTACTATACTGAAAACCGTTTTTAAAAATAACTCTATTTTTTTCTTTTTGAAGTTGCATGTCTGAAGGAGAGCTGTGTAGAATCATGAAATATACGTCCTTATACCAGAATTTTGTTTACTGATTCCCGTGTGTGGATGTGCGTGCCCACACAGCATTCTCTGCGTGAAGGAGTGAAGGTTCTCACAGGAAACATGCATTTTCAAATGTCACCTTCACTGTCCAGCTTTTCATTTCCGTGCACCACCTTCCGTTTACAGAACAGTGCTGACTGCTGGCTGTTTTGAGATGGGACTTGAGGGCAAACACGACATGGTATTTTTTGCATTATAGTGCCAAGAACATGGCTGGCATGCAATACACTTGTGTCGAGCAAATGAAAGAGGAAACTGCCCATCAAGGAAGTCAAGTGACAGAGGCTGTCACTAAATGCCGTGGGCCAGATGCTGGTCAATCCAAGACGGGGTGATTTCGAGCTCTGACACTTCCCACCAGCTGTGTGGACGGGCAGTTCCCCACACAGATTCCTCATAAGAATGAAGGAAACATCACAAGTCGTAAATTGACAGCGGCATCAGCCTTCAGATATGTCTTGTTTAAAGCATTTTTTTTTCAACTTTTGAATTGTTGGAACATTTAAAACAAAGGCATGTCATGTGAAATCTGGATTTTAAGCTTCTCTTTAAAAATCAAAAAGGCTGGCAATGCTGTGCTCTGAGTTGCCCAAGGCGAGATGCAGTTACTCTGAAACCCTGTCGCTCCCCTCCAAGGAGGCTCCTTTCCCAGGTTCCCACACCAGGTCCCTGCTCCCCTGCTCCCTCTGCTTCCCCTGTTGACACTCACTCCCAGGCCACTGGCCAGGCCATCATAGGCATCTGATCTGAGCACTCTGGTGATGCACAGACCGGTCCTAATACTGGGAGCAAGTCTCGATTTTGATAACTAGCAAGAACGCGACACTGAGGAAGGGACTTGCCCTCATGGAGTCTGATTTCACCACCTACAAACTGTGACAGTCATCTCCCACCACATTATGGGTGGCTGTGGGAGGTAAATGAGATTACACTGAAGGCTTTCTGACTTTAAAGCCTACACACACACACACACAGAGCAGTAATATATATTTATATATTTTTGTCATTAAAGCATCAATAAATAAAAATTCCATCAACTATAAAGAATAATATGTTGTGAACCAGCAGTTAGCGTAATGGCTATGTTGTTGGACTCCTACATAGTTGACTGCGGTTCGCGCCCCGGACCTGGTGGCTTAAAACTCACACCGGGCGCATGTGCGTGCGTGCCCAAGATCCCGAGAGGAGAATGGAGGAGTAGGGATTGCGGCGTGACCATTCATTCCCCCCTGGGGGGTGATTTCTCCCTTTCTGTCTCTATATCTTTCTCTGTCTGGCTGGCGAGCGCACACGCCCTACAGCGAAAAAACCTCTCCAAAAAAAAAAAAAAAAATAGGTTTAAACAAAATTTAGTGACCTTACACTAATAGGTAGAAAAAAAAAAAAAGACTGCAAAAGTTAACAGTGATATGTACCATTAAATACTAGTGAATATTAGAAGAGAGAGTCTATGTCATCAAACTTGAGGTTATTTTTGTCCAACTCACTTATGCTAAAAATAATTCAATTAAGTGTAATGTTCTTTAAGAAAAAATAAGGTCAAGTTATTTTATTAAAATAAAAGAGTGGGCAAGCTATATAAATATTTTCATATGTTAATTATTCCTGGCTCATTTATAAAGCAAATATTTGCTTTCAGCATAAATAGTTATCATCAATTTTAAACATATTTAATATTAAAGTACCATAAATAAAAGGAGCTGTGCATAACGAAATTCTATCAAAAATTATATTATTCAATTAAAATAAAAATATCACTCAGTTACCTAAAATTTTAAAAGAATTCTTCATTTTAAAAGTATTTTAGTATTGGGATAAGCAAGTGGCATGGTGGTTAAGGCACTAGACTCTCACATGGTAGACCATGGTTTGAGTCCTGGACCCTGTGACTTGGAACACACTAGGCATATTTGTGTGTATTCCCAAAATCCCAAGAGGAGAATGGAAGAGAAGGGATTGTGGTATGGCCATCCTCCTGGGGGGTGGTTTCTCACTCTCCCTCTTACTGACTGTCTCTGTCTCTTTCCAGTGAGTGCACATGTCCTATGGCAAAAAGCTAAAAATAAAAAGTTTTGTGTTCATCAGTCCAGTTTTTCTTTCAGCCAAATTCTCCCTTGAATGAATATATATATATATACATACAAATACATGTAACCTTAAAGTTGGGCTCATCTATTCCTGATTATTTTTAAAATCCTATTCATAGCACAAAGGAAAAAGTCCAGTTTTGCGCTTTCCGTCTTCACATTCCACGTCTCCGACTCACTGACTTAGTTCTCCTCCCTGGTACCAGTGATGTTGCTCAGCTCTGAATCTCTGGGACCCCGTGCTGAACCTTTGATACTGTAGAGGTACTACCAAGCACGTTACGGAATACACTATGCCATCACATAAAAGTTTTCTTCACAAAAAATGTATTTCCCTCAGACCCTTTTTCCATTACTGCATACATAAATTTCACTGGGGTGCCTCTCTTACTTAATGGACTTGACTAACTTGATCGAAATCCACATCCAGAGCAAATGTTACATAACCATGAATCTCACCACTGGTCTCTCCTGGTCCCCATCAAGCTTTGGCAAACATGATTGTACCTTCAACGGTATCTGATTTTTATACATAAACAAGGTGCTTTTCATATTCCCCATAGTTTAATAGGATATATTCATATTTTAATGTTAATACGAGTTTAATGTTATTTTATAATCTTTATTAGCCACAATAATTACCAGGGGTTAAGTGTCACCCGTGGGCGGGGGCCTCATGATTAAGTCACCGAATCGCTGTCATAGCTGTACAAGCTACGTAGGAACACATTAGTTTATAAAGAGAGAACTGTAGCTCAAGAGATGGTAAGTAAGCGATCACTGCCTTACAGCCCCTGAGCATATGGCAGAGACAGAGTGACCACCCAAGTCTCTCAGACTCCAAAGTCAAAACTCCTCCAAGCCATGCTTTCTTTGCCTGAAGAAAGCTGCAAAGCCCAAATACATTTCAAAGAGTTGTCCATTTTCTAGGGATGAACAAATGACCCAAAACGGGTGGAGATCCTTATATAAATAGTAGACATTGAAAAAAATCTCTAGATTTAAAAGCACAGTCTTATGTTTGTTTATTGGTTTCTAAGTTTACTGAATTCTTCAGAGAGAGAGAGACGAGCACCCTCAATTGGGTCTTCCTCTTGTGATCCCCCTCAGCCTAAGCCAGCCCAGATCCCCACCAGGCACAGACAGGCTCCAGGAGGCAAACCCAGGACCTGGCCGCGTTGGGCCAGCTGAGTTGCGACTGTGCCATCTAGCCCCAAGCGCTCACTTCTGAGGGCAGTGTAAACCACGTGAGGTGAGTCATAAGGATGAGCAGATCCGACAACGGAGAAGTACTTCATATCAGTATTTATAGACCCAGATATCCTATAACCTCATGTACACATTTCTCCCAAATTTTTATTCAATCAAAAATAGGGAGGCATAATTGTATTGCAAAGAAGCACAATCTTTATGTCCTATTCCATTTTTTCCTCCTAAAATGTGTTTACAGTGACAGTTTGAATTTCTCTTTATACACTAAATCCAAATAAATACTTATTTTTACTACATATGGTCACTCTTAGATGTATTAATTTACTTACTTATGAATTTTAAATAATGCCTAAAACAAGGACCTAACATTTTTTAAATATTTATTAATTTAATTTTTTATTTGTTATTATTATTTTTTAATTTGACAAGAGGGGAGAGAGAGAGAGCAAACCACCAGGTCTGAGACCCGAACTATGGTTGCCCACATGGGAGTCCAGCACCTTAACCACCATGCCACCTGCCAGCCCCAAGGACCTAACATTTAAGCTACTGATAAATGTCTACTATTATACAAGGGCTTACACAAAAATGTAAACTAGAAATATTTTTCAGGACTATATTCTGTGAGAAGGTAAATTCCAAAATCCAAACCGAAATGCCTTGACATGTAAAGTTCATCCTGGGTTCTTGGTTCTCTTTTTAGTTTATTCTAAACTGTCTAAACTTGGAAACCATGAGAAAAATACGAATTTTAGAAACACCTCAGTGATTCATTTTATATGATACATTGGTACATTCACTGATTAATTCACTTCGTATATCTCTATTTGCCACACACACACACAAAAATGAATCCAGATTGCACATTTAAAAAGGCATGCTTCCAATAAGGTTGCTAAAGATAAGAAGTGGTTACTGAGATTGAATGTTAATTTTACCTCTGAGCCACCTGGGAAGCTGGGAGAAAGAAACACAATGGCACTGAGTCCAAGGCAGCTGTAGATGTCTCTCCAGTTTGTCATTTTCATTACAGTCTAGTATTTCTCAGGGTTCTGTAACTGTTCAAATACTGTAACACCACCCAAGGTCGTTGCGGATTACGAAGACTACACACATGAAGGCAATACCTCATGATGTGTAAGTCATTGAAAAGCTGTCAGCAGAGGCACTCAACGCTAACACTGACATGCTGCATAGATGCACTGGTGGTAGAAATATTCTAATGTAACGGTGATGTGTGATTCACTGCCGTTTGTCCAGAAGCATACCTGACTTCCAGTCAGTGACCCAGCAGCCCGTTACCACACTTCCGGTTTACAGCCACATCGGGGCTCTGCCTCGGGAGAAGGGATGTACACAGCGACTCTGGATTGTCGGTTTTTCAGCCTCTGTGACATATTTAGTGTGTGCTAAGCACCAAACCAGGCCATTATACCCAAAAATGCAAACAAACCAGAGACAGTTCAGCCAAAGAGTTCATATGCTATTCAAGGAGTAAAATTAAAATATTTGGTTCACTTGGAAATTGCTGGTGGGAATATAAACCTGTGTCATTGCTACGGAACTTGGTGTCATGGCTCCTCAAAAAATTAAACATACAATTATATGATCCCGCAATTCCACTCTGGGTAGATACCCACAGAAATGAAAGCTGGGACGTGAACAGATACTCATGTGCCAATGTGCACAGCAGCATTATCCAAAACAACCAAAATGTACAAACAGCTGAAATGTCTATCAACAGATGAATTCATACATAAAGTGCAGGGTTATTCAGCCTTACAAAGTAATAAAATTTTGACACGTTACAACATGGTTGAACCTTGAAGACATTATGCTAAGTGAAACAAGCCCAACATAGAAGGGCACATATGACATGGTTCCATTTATATGGAGCCTAGAACAGCCACAGGCAGAGACAGAATCTCAGGATCTGAGTGGAAGAGAGACTGGGAGTGGCTGTTAAGTGAGGACGCTGTTTCAGTTTGGGAAGATTAAGAAGTTCTGGACACAGATGATGGTGAGTGTTGTAATTGCGAAGGTATTTAATGACACCAAAATGTCCCCCTAAAAATGATTAAAATGGTAAATTTTATGTTATGTGTATCTCATCACATCAAAAAACTAAAAAGAATACTTGTTTGCTCATAGTCTACTGATTATATTAATTTCCCCTCATCATTTACTAGCTTTGCAAGTATCACTTAGTTTTTTCATCTGTTCCTTTAGCCAAGAAAGAAAGCAAACTAGAAGGAGAAGGTCCTTTACTAATGTCTACTGTATTTCTAATTCTACTGTATACTGCCCTGTGATTTGTAGCATGATTCTCAAACCTGGTTTTATTTTAGAGAACCCAGAGTTCAAGACCACATCAGAACTACAGAGTCAGAATTTTTTAATGGAATTGTTTAAGACTTTTTAAATTACCAGTAATTCTAATTATCAATTTCATTGGGAACCACTCTAGCATTTTATACGGTGTATGGTCACAGCTGAATACTGGGAGATAAATTGATATTGCAGGACTAACGAAAAAGCGCATTCAAAATTTCTCATTAATAAATAAACCCATTTAATGAGCCAGGGACACAGCAGTCAGACACAACACTGAGAGGCGGCTCCACGTGGGACACTTTCGGGTTGTATCTGAACTCCCTGAGTGCACTAGGCATGCTTGAGGAGCTCGTGGTCCAGGCTGGGCTGAGCCTGAGGGTGGGTCATGGCAGCAAGAACCTGCTAGGGCTGTCTCTCTCACACTCATGGAAGAAATAAAACTCTTAAAAACTCCACACATTTAGAAGCAAGAAAGACTGAGATTCTTTCACACACTGACTAATGTCACATGAAGGCTCACGTTATCTGTTATCTACTGTCTAGACCCTTGCGGTTAGCAAAAGAAAATAGCATATTCATTCTACACCTAAGGCCTTTCTAAGAACAGCATGGTTCCAGAAAGTCTAATAATCTCCATTGATCCATAAAATTTGATGGCAATATCATTATGAATACATCCTAAACTGTAATTTCCTTTAATATATGCATGAATTAGATAGTCTAGTCACAGTATAGAAGGTTGAAATTTGCTTAAGTTACTATTGGAAAATACACCTTTTTAGCTTATGAGGGCCTCACCAGAAAAATATGCTTAAGTGGACCCAAGATCTTCTAACATATATGTGAAATAAAATTACAAAAAAAAAAAAAAACCTATCTTTAGAAGTCTAGAGTACATTAGAAAGCTGTATTTCTATGTGGAAAATATTATCAATTATATGAGCAGTAGCTCTAATGTTTCTTCCCCTCCAAATCTATTTTTCACATAAACATCAAATAAACTCTCATAATACACAACTCTGAGGAAGTCACTCTTGCAATTTGAACAACAGCATGAGCAAAAAATACCAATTCCTCAAGCCTTCTATCTCTTAAAACGAACTCCGACGCCTTATTCTAGCATTTCAATTGAGTAAAATAGGACTCCAGATATTTTAGGGATGGACGTGGCTGCACTGTATTTCTTTTTTGTTTTCTTTTTTTTAAAAAAATATTTATTTAATTGTATTTATTCATTCATTCATCTTTAGTTTGACCAGAGAGAGATACAGAGTGAGAAAGAGGGCAAGTGAGAAAGCAAACCGCCAGCTCCAGGACTTGAACCATGGTCGGCATGTGGGAGTGTGTATAGCACCTTAAACACCACCACACCTTCTGGATCCTACAAAGGTAATTTTGAAACATTATTTTTAAAGCAAGCATAATTCTTTTTTTTTTTTTTTTTTTTTGAGAGAGAGAGATTTTCACTGTAGGGCACGTGCGCTCGCCAGACAGACAGAGAGAGACATAGAGAAAGAAAGCGAGAAATCACCCCCCAGGGGGGATGGTCACGCCGCAATCCCTTCTCCTCCATTCTCCTCTCGGGATCTTGGGCACGCACGCACACGTGCCCGGCGTGAGTTTTAAGCCACCGGGTCCAGGACACGAACCGCGGTCGACTACGTGGGAGTCCAGCGACATAGCCATTACGCTAACTGCTGGTTCCCAAAGCAAGCATAATTCTTAAGCAAAAAAAAAAAACTATATATTTTCAACGGGGAATTTATAAATGATATTTTTCCCCTGTCTTTTTACATATGGACACCTTATTTTTGAGAAAAGACACAAGCCTCTTTAAAAAATCTTACTTGAAAGACCAGATAATACTCATAGTTTTATGAGTAAAACTCGTAATCCAGCCAGGCTGGCAGGTGTCATGGTAGTAGTTAAGG
This sequence comes from Tupaia belangeri chinensis, assembly GCF_000334495.1. Classification (NCBI taxonomy): domain Eukaryota; kingdom Metazoa; phylum Chordata; class Mammalia; order Scandentia; family Tupaiidae; genus Tupaia; species Tupaia belangeri. The sequence continues at coordinate 574,573 of NW_006159935.1, forward strand.
TGTTGGACTCCCACATGGTCAACCACAGTTTGAGTCACGGACCTGGTGGCTCACACTCTCACTCCCTCTTTCTCACTCCAGTGTCAAATTAAAATAATAATAGTAATAAAATTACATAAAATAATTCTATAAAACAAAACAAAACAAATCCTCTCTGCATCCCATAAGCAACTGAATTCATGTAGAGGGCCCCAGGCTCCACTGCAGTCACTCCTCAGGACTCCACAATACCAGCTGACCAGATGTTCCCACACTGTTCCGCTAAAGCTCCAGTCCTGCAGCCTAGCACAGGCTTCCTAAATGGACGGACAACCTCCTACCTGAACACTGACCCCACCTGACATTTCCGACCTCTGCCTAATGACACACACCCCGTTTAAAGTCCTTCTCACAACCTTCCCCTTT
>NW_006159935.1:575008-620857 GCF_000334495.1 Tupaia belangeri chinensis
GCTTTGCGGCCTTCCCATTTTTGAATTCTCACCACGTTCTATCTGCGCCCCCATTGTTAGTCACATTCATGCAGTTCTCATTTTACGGAAGTTTAGACACAGGTGGCATACCCCTTGTCAGACCACAATCTCACTGAGAGCAGAAACTTTGTATCATTTATCTTTGTCTAATCCACACCAGTATCCCATCTGTAATATTGAGTGAATAAATGAATAGCTATTAGAAAATGATTTAACACCTGAAAAGTCAGTCATTTTAGATCAGTTTTTAACATAAGTAGATCCCTGGATAAAAATAAATCAAAATTATTCGATGAACTATTGTGGTGGTAATCTTAAATCTGATACATTTTCATAAACTGAGCTAACAGGTTCTGTAACAGAATTAAAGAAATACATAACCTCCGGGCCAGCAGACCACGTGGCTGTTACCTTCCTAAATTTACAAGTGGCTATTGGCAGTTTGAGTCCCTGAGCTGGTGGTTTAAAACTCATGCTGGGCATGTGTGCATGCATGCCCAAGATCCCAGGAGAACAAAGGAGAAGGGATTTTGTGGCCTGGCCATCTCCCCTGGGGTGTGATTTCTCACTTTCCCTCTCACTGTCCCTGTCTGTCTCTCTCTCTCTTTCTCTTTATGGCAAGTTCATGCACCCTCAGGGAAAAACAGCTAAAAAAAAAAAAGAAAAAGAAAAGAGAAAGAGAAAGAAAAAAAAAGCAATCCAGAATCTCTTCAGTGCCTCCATCGCTGCTCTGCGTGTTTAGCCCACACTCTGCTTGCTTTAACAGTTAGGTTCAAGGTCTGTAATGGTTAGGTTTCCTGTGACTTCACTCTTTTATCTAAATAGCAACATGCTATGGCAAAATATCATATTAGAATAGATACGGAGTACTTGGAATTGGCATCCTATTTTGATTATGTATGCTCAATTATGGTATTTCTAAAGCAATATGCAATAAGGAAACTAAATCATCATATAAAAAATTTATAATATCCTAAAAGTCAATGAATTGTGGTCATTCTCTTTCTCTTCTTCAAATCACTTCCTTACTGGGAGGGAAAAAAGAAAAAGGCAAAAGGGTCATCATAAGAACTACAAAAATAAATCTGAGGCCATTTAAAAAGGAGCTACGAGTTCTAGCTATCTAAATAGTCCAAAAAGACACAACTGTGTTAGAGCATAGGGCAAAACAGATATGTGATAATTACACAACTCCAAAAATTCTAAAGAAGTAAAACAGACAAAGGGGGGAAATGTGTTCTTTACACATTGTTTAATGAAGAAAAACATAGTGAAATACATTTTTATCAAGAATGAATAAATTAGTGTCTCTCCCTGAGCAATTATTGGAAAATCCATTCATGTGGAAAAATTCCTCTGCCGATATTTCTTGAATACTGTTAATATGCAATATGCAAAAGCATATTTGATAGTCACCTTAATTATATCTGTAACCTTAATTGGTTATTTTCTGAGTGTTAACAAAGATGATCAGGATTTTCTGAAAGCATGATCTTACGGAAGTAACACGCCCTCTTGCCCTGGTTACATGCTTGCTCATGCCATTTTCTTTGTGAAGAATCCCCTTTACCTTGTCCTTCACCTTTGGCTTGCATTTCCAGCCTCAACTCAGATGTATCACTCAACGCAGTCTTTCCTGACAACTCAAGCCAGAGTCAGGGTCTTTTGCCCCACAGCTCCTTGCATGGACCTCTCCTGTATTCATCGTAAAGTACAATATTGCAGAATTGGTCTTCACTACATTCCACTTCTCAAAACACAGAAAAACACTTATTCCTTTTATTATCACCATAGCCTAGCAAAGAACCTGAGTAAACTAGACACTCCCTAATTACATACTGAATGAAGACCATGCAGAAAAGCCTTAAAAATCTTGCCATTATAATTAAAAGAATGTAATGGCTTATACTGTGCATTTTAATAAGCACAAATGCAGCAAATAGTTTTATTTAAATTTCATCCACATGGCAATAAAAGGCAGCCTGTTCAAAGGTGTGAAATTCAATCATCACTCTGTTACCATGATTTTATTTGAAAATGGTACTATTAATGTATTCCACTGATACTTATTTTAAATAAATATGGGCTTTCTAAACAGTTAGTAATTTAAAGGTAGACTAGCCATTTAGACTGTTTCTGGCACCCTACTCATAAAAGAATCGCTCAGGTATTGCAACAAAGCCATATTATTTGTAAACATGATTTGAAAAAAATAAAGTCATAGCAGAGGAAATTATGTAAACGTTGGCTTTATGAAATCTGAAATATAAACACACACATATACACAAACATATATGAGTTCTGATGTGTATCAGTGTATGCATGTGTACATTTTATAAATAAAAAGTGAGATCAAAGAAAATATGTAGTTTTGAATTTTTAACATAGCATTATATTGTGAACATTTCCTCTGCCATAACCTAATCTAAAAAAGTACACTTAAATGTGTGTAATGTTTGATGTGCAGGTATGCTGTAAGGCATATGTAGGTACTTGCGTACTCCTCACAAACAAATATTCTTCAATAAAGATCATATCCAAGTTTTGTGCATCTCTGATTGTTAAGCTGAAAGAAACTCTTTTTCTTGCCATTTTCTACTTTTCAAGACCTGGGTAACTTTTCTGAGATCAGTATATAATAACAAAATGCCTCCAACAAGGAAAATAAAAGAATATTTGCATCGTAATTTTTTGCTATCTTTATTTTTAGTCATAGTAAGAATACTGTGGGCAGTAAAGGGAACAATAGAATTTTTGGCATCAAATCACAGAAGCAATAGAATTGAGGGTATTATTTAGATCGTTCTATCTCTGAATATCTCTCATATCTCACAAAAATGTGATCAACAGGTAAAAACTTTCCAAAGACAAAATTAGGGTCCTTTAGTAAACAATAATGATGTGAACATCAAAATGTAACGGTGCTTCAAATAAACTACTACTGTATAAATTCAAGTAACTCTCCTTAATGGCTAGTAGTTGAGGAAAGTACATCAGTAGATAGCACTGAGGATGGCAGAGTGACTGCCAACGAGGCACATTCAAAGCTACACGGACGGCGGCAGGGGCATGGCGGCAAAGGCGCTGCGGCACACATGGCCAGACCCAGGGGCTGGAGAAACATGGCTAGGTGCGTGTGCGTACATGCCCTACATCCCCAAAGGAGAATCAGAGAAGGGACTGCAGCCTGGCTATCTGCTGGAGGGGTGAGTTCTCACTTTCCATCTCTCTCTGTTTCTGATGAGTACATGCAGCCTATACAAAAAAAAAAAGCACCTAAACAAATGAACAAAAAGCTACAGAGAATAAACAAGTATGATACTTACCTTTTAGAGTTTACAATTTAGGTAACTATTAATTATTCTGAAATTGACGGTGTATGTTTACGACATGGGATTGGTGTGATCCAATCTCCACATGACACCAATGATTTTACACCTGATGTTCAAACTGGAGATGACTGAAGTAGACCGAAACATGCACTGGATTTTGAATCGGTAGACTATTAAACATAAAGAATTCATACAGAAAGTTTCAACTATTTACATATTCAGGAGTTTAATGATGTTTGAAAATGTGTACTATAAAACAATTTGCAGCAAGATCAGAATTTTCTCAATATTGTTTAAAATATCAAAATAGTATTAATGATGGAAACCAAATACAGTTTAACTCTGTAAAACTGCTAATTAAAAACTCCAGAAGTTAAAATCCCAAATAAATACCAACTATAACACTTCTGTAAAATTTGAAACACTATTATAAATACTGTCATATTTAGGTTTGCATCACATCCAGAAAAATGACAAAATTATTTGAATAAGGAGCAAAATGTGGGAAAAGTAAAACTCGGATCACCTATGAAAATTTATCTACCCACAATAAAGAAATTTTAAAAAATGAAAAAGCAAAATACCTAATTTTATTTTCTATTCATTGGCCCATCTTGGCCTATTATACAAAATTAAAGTAATAACCAGCTTTATAAAGAGAAGATGAAAGTCTTATAGTCTGAAATTAGGATGAGGAAGTATCATGACTACCATCCCAAATCAAGTAAACCTGTGATAATATTATAAATAAATAACTTGGGAGTAGGGCACAGACACAGTGGGTTATATTTTTAACATCAGGAACAGTTACTACCCCAGCTGCGGTGACACAGCAGCAGTGCAATGCTCTGCGATGTGGAAGCCGTAGGGGAGACTGGGTTCTGTTCCCAGGACAGCCTGAACACCAGGCATGTGCACATGCTCCCATCCTCATTGACCGAAAGGCTGGGGGCATGAGGGGAATCACAGGGCGGGAACCTGTGGAGGCCACTGATCTATCTCCACCCATCTCCTTCTCTCTGTGTCTCTCTCACAAAATGAATAAAATGTGTCTTTCTTAAGTATAATTATTTAATTGAGTAGATGTTGTATTTAAATAATAGTGGCACTCTGGGGCCAGCAGGCGGCATGTGGTTAAGGTGCTGGATCCCCACATGGCCGCCCAAGGTTTGAGTCCTGAACCTGGCCGCTTGCTTTCCCACTTACCCTCCCTCACTCTCTGCCTCACTCTGGTGAGCACATGTGCCTTCTAGAAAATTTTAAAAACAATGATATTAATGACAAATAAAATTAAATAAATAATTCTAAAGATAAAGAAATAATAGTGGCTCTCAGGCCCAAATTCCGTCAATCAACTTTGTTACTGTGTACCTTAGTGTTGATCTAAAACTCTGTTCGCTTACATTTTTCAGAATTTCTTTTTCAATTGGATAGAAACCTGACACATAACATTTGTGTGGGTGGAGGTTTAATATACACTTTAAAGCAGAACATGATCTTCTGGGGTCACAAACTATGATAAAAGAAAATTCAAAGATAGAGAGGGAATAGGAACAGGTACTTGTATTTTCTGGATGCCTTCTATAACATGTATAGGAATTACAACATCTACCCTTAAAACTCAACTGCTGGGGTCAGCAGGTAGCCTAGTGGTTAAGCTGTTGAACTCCAACATGACTGGTCACTGCTCAAGTCCCAGACCCAGTGGTTCGAAAATCATGCCAGGTGTGTGTGCCTGCATGCCCAAGATCCCAAGAGAAGAATGGAGGAAAGGGAACTGCAGAGTATCCATCCCCCCTGGAGGGTGATCGCTCATTTTCTCTCTCTTGCTGTCTATCTCTGGGGAACGTACATGACTTATGACCAAAACAAAAAAGGAAATAAAACAATTTTTAAAAAAATTCAACTGCTAAACACCTGCATATTTATTTTTCAACTTGCAATCTTCAACTATTCTGTAAATAGTAAATATTTGTTGACTCCAAAAAAATGAAGTCTAGATCTTTACATAATTTAATATAGTCCCCAAGCAATTAGGCTTTACTACTTCCATTTTACAGATATGAAAACGGAATCATTCCGGGGCATTAGGTAATTGTCCAGAATCAAACAACCAGTACACAGTCAAGTCAAATCCAGATCATTCTAGCTCCAAGTCTATGCTCTTCATTATGCACCCTACTGCCTCCCAGATGGAAGAGCATGCACTCAGCAAGACTGCATTTAATGATGAATGATGGTCAGAAGCTCCAAAGTACACTCATCAAGTGTGTAAAGCATTGGAATTCAGTAGCCAATCACATCACATCAAATCCCGCAAGTCTAGTCTTTCACGGAGGAAAGCCTGGCTTCTGAGGGCAAGGCAGAAGATCCCAAAGTAATTTGGCTCTAAAAGGAAGAAGTCTATTACCTTGCCTTAAATAATGCAGCATTCAGTTATTACTTCCTGCCAGAGTGACAGGTTAAGCACAAGGCATTAAAAAACTGTTTTCTCCTGTTCTAGCTGTCTGTTATTTATTGCCTCATACACTCCTTGTCTGCAAGTGATGGATAAATATTTGAAGGGAAAGATGCATCATTCTGGATGCTCCATGAAATTCAAGACGGATAAAAGTCAATGTTTCAGGCTCATCTATTTTTAGCTTTACCTTCTATAATAAGGTAAAAACAAGCTTTCAGTGTTTTAAAATATTCTCTAGTAAAAATAAAACCTGGCTTATCAGTTTCTGTATCAACTTTTGAAGAACAGTTCCTATTCTAATTTTTTAAGGAACAACTTCTTTAGGTTTGAGGAGAAAATGAATGTCTCTGGAAAAAAAAAAGATTTTCTAAGTATATGATTTTTTTTTCCAAGGTTTTATCATTTTCAAACTTAAAACTTGGTATAAAAATGAATATTGTGTATCTCATTAGCCAGTTATTAATATTTTTGTGGTATTCTTTCTGTATATTATATATTTGTGTGTAAACATGTGTGTGAGTGTTTATATATATATATATACACACACACATACATAGCCAATAAATTTAATATGTCTATAGCATCAATTACTGTTTACGTCACATTTGAATTGCTCAAACTGTCCTCCAAATGTCCTTTTAATTAGGGGAACTCTATCATTCAAACCAGGGCATTTTTCAAAAGTGGTATAGAATACACATGGTTAGATATATACATCTGAAGAGCTCTATGTTTTCTCAATATGGACATGCCCAAGTAACTGTATCCTAAAACCAGATAGGTTCCCTTAATAACTATGCTGAGACAGCAGGTGTAATCAGGACTGACTGCTTCCTTGTGATTAGATTCACTCTAAATCTTTCTGGCAAGTGTATTATCAGTGATCTTTTGTGATTCACATTGTCTCATATCAGAATACACTTCTCTGGGCCAGCAGATGGCATAATCGTAGCATCGCTGGACTCCCATATAGTCAACCGCAGTTCAAGTCCTGGACATGGAGGCTTATACCACACCAGGCATGTGTCCATGCATGCCCAAGATCCCAAGAGGAGAATGGAAGAGAAGAGGTTATAGCATGGCCATCCTCCTGGGGGGTGATTTCTCGCTTTCTGTTTATCTGTCTCTCTAGTGAGCATATGTGCCCTATAGCAGAAATCTCTCTCTAAAAAGAAAAAAAGAAAAAGAAAACACTTCTCAATTGATACCATTCCTTCTGGTGCTAAGTTTGAATACTTGGTTAAGATAGACATAACCAAATTGAACTGTTTTGCATATTAAGAATCACGTGTTTGGGGCAGGAGGATCAAGAACAGTCTTTCTTTGGCTTAACATACTTCCTATTTTATTAAACTTAATTAGAATGGAATATCTCCTAAAGTCAATGTTCTTGGGAAGGGAAATGCAGAACAGAAGCAAATGAGTTTCTTTTCTCATCTTCTTCACAATGCAGAGCTGAAGAAGTTCCCAATTAAAAGACCTGTGGAAGTTATTTCTATTTCAGAAGGGAAGGCATTTGGTAGTATGAATAACTTCTTCATCTCATTTCCTGGAATGCATGATTATTTGTGAAATGTTTCCCCATTTTTAAACACAAGAGTCTCTGTATCCCAGACCATGAAGTCATAGGCACTGCTGGGGGTCTAAGGGTCACATATGTTCACCACCAGTCTGCAGAGCCTGTGAGCAGGAAGCATGGCTAGTGGAGAGGACCAGAGTTCATCCCTGGGTGGTCCTGTGGAGGCTACTGCCCAATCTGTCTACCATCAATTACAACCACACTAGGCTCTTTCTCCTGGCATTCTAAGCCCATTGGAGACTTTTCATCAAGACCTTGTTCTTCAGAACAAATTTTGGGCACAACTTATCATCCTCTAAGTGTGAGGGTGGGAAATGGCAGATCAGAAGGAAAGAGGGTCCTAACCCTCCCTGCTTGCTTTTTTAGGAACCAAGGCTGTCCAGCAGAAAACTGCAAAGGAGTTCAAGCATCAGTGTCTGCAGGGAGACTTCTCCCATGGTCACACACCACCTGACACCATAGACTTCTTGGGGCGATCCCATGGCCTCTAATTCCCCTGCCTCCATTTTCCCTTGCTGTGGGTACAACTCTAGTCCAAGAAGCCAAAACAGTTGAAACCACAAGAAGATCAACATCCTCACTGAAAGCTACAGACTCTGGGCTATACAAAACTTGTGCAGGTGCAAGAGCCTCTTCAGGAGGACCAGTCCTTTGAGAAGCAGTTCAGAGAGAAAGGGAACCAGCTTCATCTTCTGAGATGGTAGGCTGTCATTACACTTGTGCCTTTTCTCTTGGACAGGAAGCTCTGTCATTTTTCACAGACCTCTTCATTCTGTCCCCTTTTATTGCAGCCCCCTAGATGTGCTGAGTTTACTGGATTTCCGCTGTTTCTCTCCAGTTTCTATTCAAACTTGGAATTCCGTATTTTTCTCTTAGCTTCTTTGTGGATTTCCAATCCTTGCCTTGAATTCTCCATACTCAGAAGTGTAGGTGAGGTTGGTAAAGGAATACTCTTCTTCTCTGACCACACAATTTTGAGACCATGTTAATTCTTTGGGTTGTGTTTTTGTACAACAAATGATGAAAAGAGAAGCAAAAAAAATACTGATAGTATCAACTCAGTCACAAGCTATTTTCATGATCCCAAAGTGAATCTACAAAAAACTCTTAATCTCAAGATTAATTGACATCCATTAAGTGCTTCTTGTACTTTGAGCCAGCAATTGTGATTCTGACATAAATTATATTTAATATAATAGTTATTACCCCTGAAATCTAATGTCTCCCCTCACCTCCTTTAGGTTTTGCTCAATATTAGGTCATTACTTCTTGATAAAGCTTTTCCTTATCATTTTACTTATACATTCGACCTTTCCTTTTCCTAACATTCCCTCTCTCCTCCTTCCTTCATGCTTTATGTTGAAGCATTTCTCACTACCAAGTGCAGGACATATTTTACAGATGTATCTGGTCACTGCCAGTCTCCTCAAACTCGCATGTAATCACCACGAAGGAGTGGGCATTTTAATTACTTGTTTACTATTTAATTAGTTATAGTTGTTTTATTCAGTGTCACAGCACTAATGCCTAAAATAGTGCCTGGCTCCTCATTGGTGCCCCAAAATATTGGTAAAATATTTTCTCTACTGATTCAAATGTCTTTGAATAAATTATAATAATGTCTAGAAACGTTGCAAGGACAATACCTTTTAAGTCCCCTTCATGATAGGTCCTTTAAGAATATCACTCACTTTGGATGAGCAGGGAGCTATGTAAGGGACACAAATGGGGTGAGGAGGGAGACTGGGGGTATCTCAGGCCATCTGCATCAAGCCTGGAAATGAATGTTCTGATCATTTCACAGCCAGTTTTCTCATACTCAGTAAATTAAACGTCATGAAACATTTGCTGAGGTGAGAAAATAAGTTATACAGAATATTTAAATTTATGCAAAGACTTTGAAAGGAAAAAAAGTGAAAAACTACAGATATTTAAAGTTTTCACACCCCATACAATACATACTTAATAATACACACATATACTCTGCAATATATATTTAAGTCATATTTATCTCATATTTCTATCTTCCTTCCTCTGGCCCATTTGAACATAAAATCGTGTCATTTCATTCCCATGGCACACAACACACACACACACACATACACACACACGTGTGTGTGTATTTTCTCTACTTTTAAGCAGTAATCAGAGCTATAGTGAAGAATAGTCTAAATGTAACTTTATAAGGAAAACGTATTTTGCCATTGCCAAGACAGAGATGGTTAAATCCAAAAAACACCTAGTTCAAAGGAAATATGTAGCCATGGGGAGAGGGTAAAGGAATCAGTAACCACACAGCCGCCCTCCTTTTCCTGCTGTTTTCTTCTCACCGTCCTCTTGGAATGGAGTGACAAGGTTATGATAATGCCGGCAGGGATTTCAAGGGATTTCAGGACCAGACTTTTAGGGTCAAGTAACTTTTAAAAAGGCAGATTGCCTGAACTGTGAAATACTTATTTTACTCTTTATGATCTGTGGAATAAATCAAAACTAAGATTTGACCAGATACATAAATAATATATAACCATTAGAAACAGAATCTGACCAATAAAGGAGGCTAACGATCTGTGGGAAATCTGTGGGAGACAAAAATAGGTACTCCCTGGATTTAAAAATACACAGAAGAATATCATACCATGATAGGCTCTTCTGGAAAGGTGAGTGTAAACAAAAGCCTAAAATAGACCCAAAAGTCCTTCTGAGAGTGAGAAGAAATTGAATGAACTGATTCTTTATGCAGGAAAACTGGAAATTTTATAACTAGCCCTAAAAGTTTTACAAGGAAGACTCTCCCTTAGCTTTATGAGCTAGGAGATCCTACCTGAGAGCCAAGGGTCCTGATTTTGAAAATGTGTGCTGCAGGGGCCAGCGAGTGGCATAATGGCTAAGGCACTGGACTTTCACAGGGTCAGCCATGGTTCAAGTTCCAGCACCCAAAGACCTGAAAAATCATTCTGGGTGCATGTGTACACATGCCCAAAACCCAGAGAGGAAAAAGAAGGAGAAACGGCTGTAGCTTGGCCACCCTTCCCCACCCAGGAGTGATCTCTCACTTTCCCTCTCTGTCTCTGTCTCTCTCCAGTGAGTGCATGTCCCCTGTGGCACCTCTCCTTCCCCTAAAACAGTGAGATGTGAGGACATGATACAGGTGAAACGTAGCCTTCAACATCTGGTGTAATTCACCTCCAGTTTTCTGTTCCACAAATTTTTTAACAAATTTAGACAGAACTACTGAAGTGGCCCATGTGATCATTTCTGTCCCTTCCCCACTACTCCAACTGAATTGATCATTTAATACTAAATTTGAAATAAGTCAAAAAGTTGGCAAAAGCAGTGGTTGAGAATATCAAAAAAGAGACACAGGCTGAGAACAGTAAACCATGATGCGAATGTTCAAATATATTCTTCCATTTCTTTGGACAGGGAAAATACCAGAAAAACTCAGGGTAAATTTTGTAAGTATAAAAGAAACGCAAATTTATGCAGATATCATGTTAGCTTCTAAATGAGTTTCTAAAATTTACTTTCACATTAGGCCATGAGTAATGGTAAGGGTAATCAAAGAGTTCTTACATATCTTAATTAAAGACCCATTCTTTGCCCCTTTTCAAAAAGTCAAAATACCTATTAAATATCTAAGTAATGGTTTCAAGGCAAGCCACTAAATGATAAAGAGTAAGTCATACTCTAATGGTGTTTTAAATACTACTTATTTAAACAAAAAAAAATGAAAATTACAATTATACTTGTGTTTCAGAAATGCGTAGTTCAGTTTTCAAATGAGTAAACATTACAGATATAATGTATTACCTTTTATTTATACTACAGGAAAAATTAATTAAAAGTAACCCCTATACCATAATATACTTAAAGCTGCCCAAGTTTAATATTATACTGAAAGTTGCAGAGACATCCACCACATTACCTATACATAACTTTATGCTCATCACTCATCTTTCCACTTCAGAATCCCAAAGCTAATTAATCACTCACTTGTGGTCCAAAATGAAATTGCTCATTTTTACCCACTTATGAAGAACTGTATATACACACTTATTTCACATTGGTTTTACATGCATAGGACTCACTCTATGTAACAAACACACATATAAATAGGTAAGAATGGCTGAAAACAGAGAATGCACATCCCCTCAGAAAGGCTTACTACAGTGATGTGGGATGGGCTGCAGAAAGCTATCTATCAGATCATACAAAAGATATAATGGTGTCAAATTTAGGATTGAGTGCACACATCTCAGATATTGGAAAATCATTAAGTGTTTGTCCTTTATTAAAAATATAATGTAGGGGTTAGTGGGTGGCCAGACTTTCAGTGCTGGACTTCCGCATGGCCAACCGTGGTTCAAGTCCTAGACCTGGAGACCTGAAAGTCACTAAACGATAAAGAGTAAGTTATACTCTAATGATGTTTTAAATACAATTTTATTTAAACCAACAAAATGAAAATTTCCAGTTATACTTGTGTTTCAGAAATAGGTAGTTCAAGGAACCAGCAATTAGCGTAATGGCTATGTTGCTGGACTCCCACATAGTCGACTGCAGTTCGCGTCCCGGACCCGGAGGCTTAAAACTCACGCCAGGCGCGCGTGCATGCGTGCCCAAGATCCCGAGAGGAGAATGGAGGAGAAGGGATTGTGGCGTGACCATCCCCCCCGGGGGGTGATTTCTCACTTTCTGTCTCTATGTCTCTCTCTGTCTGGCGAGCGCACGCGCCTTATAGCGAAAATCTCTCCAAAAAAAAAGAAATAGGTGGTTCAGTTTTTAAGTGAGTAAACATGTGTACATGCGCATACATGTCCAAAATCCTAGGAGGAGAATGAAAGAGAAGGAATTGTGGTGTGGCCATCCCCCTTTAGGGTATGTACTCTCATTTTCCCTCTCACTGTCTCTCTCTCTCTCTCTATCTCTCTCAGGCAAGTACGTGGTGTACCTATGACAAAAATCTTTAAAAAAGGAATATTATGAATATACTACTTGTATAAAATTATAAGTTCCAAAGTGTTATGCTTATAGAATTCACTTTCACACTCTTTATACACTATGTGCAAATTTAGACAGAGCTTCTGCCAATGTCCCTACAGAATTAACAGAAGAATGAAATACAATAAATTCCCAAAGTAACAGGAAATGATTAAGCTCAAGATGAACCTATTTATTTTTCTTATTTTGAAAAACAGTACTGTCTTAAAAGGTTAGGCCCCTTTTAGCACTTTTTTAAAAGAATTATCTATTTAATGGGACCAGCAGTTAGCGTAATGGCTATGTTGCTGGACTCCCATGTAGTCGACCACGGATCGAGTCCCAGACCCGGTGGCTTAAACTCACGCCAGGCATGTGTGCATGCGTGCCCAAGATCCTGAGAGGAGAATGGAGGAGAAGGGATTGTGGCATGGCCATCCCCCCTGGGGGGTGATTTCTTGCTTTCTGTATCTCTGTCTCTCTCCGTCTGTCTGGCGAGCGCATGCGTCCTATAGCAAAAACCTCTCCAAAAAAAGAAAAAAAAAAGAATGATCTATTTATTTAATTTTATTTATTATTATCACTTTAATTTGACTAGAGAGAGAGAGAGAAAGGGAAAGTGAGAAAGCAAGCTGCCAGGTCCAGGACTCAAACCATGGTCAGTTATGTGGGAATCCAGTGCCCCAGCCACCATGCCACCTACCAGCCCTGGCACTTGCTTTCCTCATAGTGATATACTATCTAAAGGTCATACTCTGTTACTTAATCAGCTATAGAGCCAGAACCCTTAAAAACAACTCTTTCATGTTCTAGTCTTTCTCTACACAGCAAGGAAGACCAATTTATGAAATATAAACATAACTGCTTCTAAATTATATTACTGCCTCCTTACATGTAGAGTCATTTATTACATTTCTATGATAGGAAGGATGATGGTGTAAGCATAAGTAATCTTCACAATTCCTTAGAGAAGGTTGCTTTTTGAAGTTTTTATTTTTTTATTTGCTAGAGGGCACACATTTTTCCAGAGACAGAGAGTGAGAGAGAAAGTAAGAAAGCACCCCATATGTAGGAAAGTGATGCCACAATCCCATCTCCATTTTCCCCCCTTTCAGGATTTTGGGCATGAAAGTACACGTGCCCAGTGTTTCCCAGTCCCAGTTCCAGAACTCAGACCACACAGTGGGCCATGCGGATCTAGCTGCCTGTATTACAGCTGTACTCTGTCTGCATTTAGATTTGTTGGAACCCACAAATGCTTACCATCATGTTACAACTGCCTGTGGTGTTCAGAGCAGTAATGAGCTATCTAGCACAGGACCAGCGGCCGAGCCAGTGTGAGGCTGGCTCCTCGCTAGATCCGCATAAGTACCCGTTACGATGCTGGTCCAGTGAGGTAATCGCCTGAGGATATGGTTCTCGGAACGTGTCCCATTGTTAAGCGATGTATGAGTATATACATACATGGAAAAAGGTGTCATAACTAGCACTTTAAAAATAAAAATTAGGAAAATTGGCGCACTTAATAGGAGTTATCTCCAAGATGAAAGAAATTCTTATAAAATAACATACCAATAAAAATTAGACAAAGTCATAAATAGGTAAGTAATTCAAAAATTCTGGTGAATTAATTAAATATAATTCAATCTCATTATTGCAAAAGAAATGAAACTGGAAATGGAATTAATTGTTCCTATATTAGACAGATAAAGATGAAAAATATAACACTCACAGGTATGTAAAACTATGCAGTTGGTAGAAATTTCTATACAACTGCGTAGAACATTCAAATTTAAAAATTTAAGTTAGCTTTTGATTGTAAATCCTATTACTAAATCTTTTCTTTTGTTCTTTCATTTATTTATTTATCTATTTTCTTCTGAGAGAAACAGAGGTAGAGAGAAATATAGAGAGCCAGAGACAGAGAGAGGCACCCTTGATAAACCCTTCATGTTGCGATCCTCCCCCAAGCCTGTGGCCATCAAGGGTTTTGGGTGCACCAGCAAGGACACTCAGTACGCTCATCTCATCGCACACACTCAGATGGAGCCTGGACGCAAACCTGGACCATTCTCAGACGCCCTGCAGCACCCTCACTGCCTGCATCACCAGAACTAGGCCACTAAATCTCTTCCTCAGGACACAAGCTCACAGGTGAAATGCCCATCAAGGGAACCAGATTGTAAGTTACAGAGACATTCAATGCAATGCATGATCCCCATTTTGGTCAGATTACCAAATCCTCTATAGTTGTATACATAGAGAGGGAGCTATCAATAATAGTGTATAGTAGACATGTTTGAATTCACCAAACTAAACCTGTTTTATTTTTCATTTTATATTTGAATGCATTTAATTATATAAATTTTTTAAATATGTGAAAGCATAAATAATAAAATGATCCAAACTTTATCACTTAAACATTAACATAGTGAGAAATAGTTTTCTAGGTTTTTTTTTTAAATAAACTATGTAATAGGAAGTTATCTCTAAAATGAAAGAAACTCTTGTAAACCAATATATTAAAAACAACATACCAGTAAAAGTCAGATAAAGGCATAAATAGGTCAGTAATTCAAAAATTCTGGTGAATTTCAATACTCCACAGTTGCAACTAAATTATATGTACTTCAGTATCATTCTCTAACACAAAATACTATGAACACTTATCATGATTAAATTTTCATTAAAAACTATTTTTGAACATTGGATATCCATCAAGTAAATTTACTATTATGTAACTATTCTCCTATGCTTGAACCTTTTTCACAACTATAAATATACCTCAATGAATAATATTTAAACTTGTCTGTGTAAATTTCTGATAATTTATTTAGAATAAAAATTTCATTTCCAATTTTTAAGATATTTTCTTTCAAATATTGTTTGGATGGCTTAGATTGTGGTTTATCTTCCTAGTTTCATATTTTAGAATTTGGTATGGGAGGTGGTGAGGCCTAGGGTCAGTGACTGGCTGATGGCTGGCCATGTGGGAGTCCCGTACCTTAAGTGCCACGTCACCCAGGTGGATTCAGTCTTTAGGAAAGCTCTTCTACAGAATCATGGGCAATTGTCACATGGTTTTCTTTTCTTTTTCTCCTTCCTTCTACTTCCTGCCTTCAACGTGAGTGTGATGCTAGAACTTAAAGAAGGTTTTGAGAATTCCAAGCTCAAGATGAAGCAGAAAGCTAAACGCTCAAAAAATGATGAAGCCACCTACCCAGATAACGACTGCAACTTTCCAGACCTTTTCCACAACACAAAATAAATAAATTTCTATTTCGTATATTTTACTAGTGATTCTTTTAATAACAGTCAAACGTGACTAATTAAACTTACTATACTCAATACTCTGCCCTACGTATTTTGCCTACAGTGTCTCACTTACTCCTTCCTACAAGCCTTTTCCAGTTGTAGAATCAGAGGCTAATTGTGGGTAAGCACAAAGTGGAAAGTCATGTTTATAAATACATGCCAGAAACGAGGTTGACTACAAGCCCTCTTAATCATGGTGGTGTTTCCTACAGTGCCACCACAACATCCATACATGCGTATATGAGTGCAGATCTTCAGAGTCCTCATTTACTCCGTGAATACCAATTTCCATACACATACTGTCCCTGCTGCCGCTTTCATACAGAGAACCCTTTCCCTCCGTCAGCGGGTGGTACAGAAAGTATGGCTAAGCTTTAGCTTGAGATGATGGGATCAAGTCCCAGTGGTAAACACTCTAATCTTTGGAAAATGATCCTGATCCAACTGCTATTTCCCTTTGATTCTTTTTTTTTTGTTCCTTGAAAGCAGACTTGTGCAACAAAAATTCTCCCTCTTGTCAACAAATCTTCTTAGCATCACATAATCATCCTTTCATGAAAATGTAGCTAGGGGAACATTGCTAGCAATTTCATCATGCTCCAGGCCTCAAATTACTAGAGAAGCTTGCAGCAATTCTGAACTGGAAGAAAGCAGAAGTGTGTAGACATTGGACTGTCAAATACATCTCTCCCTCAGATTTACAGTTATTTTTCTATGAGATGTCTACCCATCCTCTGAGATGCTATAATCATATATTCTTAAATGTGACAGTATAATATGCTCTGCCTATTCAGTACATTCAGTATGCCTAAGGTTAAAGACAGTAGAATAAAGCATCAGAAAAAAAGTTATCTTCAAATTAATAAGATTGATAGCCCATTATGTTTTTATTATTTAGACATAAGCCAAATCATGTAATTAGCTCACTAAAAGACAGGCATTTTGACCTATTTTCTAAAACTCTTTTATAATTTGAATTCAAATTAACTATTATCCTGAAGCCACTCAAGCTCATTTAAATGAGATTTATTTAAATATCTGTGAGTAAAATACACAAGTACTTCTATGTACAAAACTGGGTATCTCTTTCATAATCAATTTCACAGCCCAATTCTGTTCTCCTGAACTCTGAGTTCCTATAAGATTTTCTTAGTTTGATTTTATTTTGGGGTTATTTAAATTGCTTTGATAAAAATATCAAACTGCTTTCCTTAGGGCAAAGATACCCAAACCTTCTCTGTTCATGGTATCTTTAGTTATTTTTCTCATAGTATCCTAGGCCAAAAGAAATACTTAAGAGTTCTATTTATTAAGTGGGTAGATCTAAACAACTGGAGAAGTATTTATGTTCTGTCAACATAGTAATAGTCATTTGAAAAGAATAAAGGTGATTCATGTACTGTTTCAGGAGATGCTCTTGCGTTTTCTGCACAATTTTTAAGTATTTTGCAGCAGTCTTGTGCACTTGCTGTGGTAGCTGGGGTGACTATGGTATCTATGGTCTTAGGCATTGTTCGTTCATATTTTGGTCCATTCATCTGTAAGCATCTCAAGGTCAGGGATTGGACTCATTTCTATGTATTCCCAGAACCTAGCACATAACAAGTGTCCATTAATATGTGCTGAGTGAAAGAGGTTGGATACAGATGGCTGACCATGCGGATTCCTGTTGACTTCTGTGCAGTGGTTTCCTGCGGACAGGGCGCTCGGTGGCAGGGTGGTGACACTACACAATGATAGAGGATGTGGGCCATATCATTTTTATGACTGTGCTGCCCTAATTTATAAGATGGGAATAACAATAGTATCTGCATCATAGGCCTGACAAGAAAATTAAATGAAAAACACATGTAATTGACAAATATAGTACACAGATCATAATAAATATTTGGCAAATTCTATTCTTATTTTGCTATTTTGTGCATATACTATAAATGGAAATACACTGAACTCTGAGACTGGTGGGTAAAATTAAGAGACTAAAACCTGAAAACACTAAGAAGACAATCAGGGAGATCATCACTTTTTAAAAGCGAGCTATGGTTATAAGCAGGATAAGAAAGCACAGTTACTATGCTTGGGAAAACACATCCAAACAACAGGCTCTTTGCAGCCAGCCTCAGGAAGCTGCAGGGTGACTGAAACTTGCCATCTGCCAAAAGTGAGACAAATTCAAATCCCTTCATTTCATGGCTTGAAACTGAAGACCAAAAGCATCTCTTATTTCTAATCACATTCCCAATTACAGAAACACAGGCTAGTACCCTGTTACAGAAAGGGCTGCCAGTATTTCCATTATCAGTGCCCACTTTCAGGCCTTATTACTGACGTATACACTCCAGGGAGACTGTTGGCACAGAAGACCTGGGCATGGAAGAGAACATGTTCCATAAAATTTGGCATTGACTTTCCAACAGCAAATACAGAGACAGAAAGGCGACTGTGGAAAGTCGAGAGAACCAAGGGTGCCGGGACTAGCAAGCTTGTTCAAGCGAATTTAAATGGAATATATAAATGAAAACCCTGCTCAGAGCATGTAAAGGGGAAACACATATCTGAACTGAAAGAATTTCACGAAACACCTGTACCAAGGCCATAGAAGCCGTATGATGCACCCATCTGTCGCCCATTAGTAAAAACTGGCATGAGTCAAATATCATTATCTATGAGGGGTTTATCCTCTTTAAACATTGGCCAGTGTTCCAAAGGTAACTTTTCTTGTTGTCTTAAATCAATTCTGCATTAATTTTTGAAGAAAATTGGACTAAAACGCCATTTTTTTATTCATAAGCTTGTCGTCATACTAAAGGAATAGTTATTACCTATTTTAGTTTCTTAAGAATCCTTCCCTTTAACCTTGCTTTTACTAAAATTTGTCAGCTTTTCAAACTATTTTCAATGGGGCTAGCAGGTGGCATGATAGTTAAGGCACTGGAATCCCACATGGCTGACCATGGATCTAGTCCCAGAGGTGGCGGTTTGCTTTCTCACTTTCTTGCTTTCTCTCAAGCGCATGTGCCCTATAGCAAACTTTAAAAATAACAGTAACAAGATAAATGATTAATTCTCTTTAGAAAGTATTTTTAGTACAATAGGTTGCTACAATTACTTAAGTTAGTGTGCAGTTTCTTTTAATAACCAAACCAGTTGTTTTTTTATAACCAAAATAACACTTAGGATAATTAAGTCAACATAGATGGGGGAAGAAAAGAGATTTTAAAAAATTACATTGAGCCATTCAAGGTGCCTTTGAACTTATATTTGGTTGTGATTGCCAAGCAGAGAAAAAACTGTTATGAAAACTTCAACAGTTGTGGCTCAGAAAAAGAAAAATATCACTCTTCTTTAGCCTATAACACTGCAGAACCTTTAATGGGCTTCTTTATACCTGTCAGTGGATCAACCCAAGGTTGAGTCCTCAGTCTGTTCATAAAGTCCTGAGGGCAAGAAATAACTGCTCTAAGGCAAAAGCATTACCTTCTGGGTGCTGCTGTGTTATAGTAAACACAATTCTATTTATGTCTGGAATACCTAATTAGGCAGAGCAAATGAACAAATGTTAAAGACCAAACAGATGAAGAGCCGACAGAATTTAATACTTGAATACTTGATTCATACCTTTTACAACAGTACAGCATCACTGAATTTATGAGAATCTTTATTCAACCTTCTCTCTAGGAAATACAGCAATTTACTAAAAGTGGACAAGCAATTTATGGAACAAATTTTAAAATGGGTAATGAAAGCACAGAATTATGGAGCAGTCCTGACCTCTGGAAATCGTTTTGTATATACCCTTCAAGAAATGGCTATACCTAAACCATCTATGTTGAATTACTATTTATTACATTCTTTAAAGGCACCCAGAAAAAAAAAAATTTAAAACCTCTTTACATAGCCAGTTCTAGATTTAATGCTGTCAAGAATTCTTCTTCATGTCTAAACTAGTATCTCTCTTCTATAATTTAAGGTGCTTTCCTCTTCTTTAAACCTTAGTGAAGATGGGGAATGGCTAGTTATGATCCTTTTTAGAGGACAAACTCACATATCACACACGCCCATCTTAGAGACTGTACAATATAAACTACATCAGCCTTTGAAGTGTATAAACATAGTCATACTAATTGATTTTTTAAAACTCTATTGAAAACAGGTTCATTCCCTACCCAGTTTACAAGTTATTCTTGGCACATCAGCCTGGATTCTTGCACCTGCTAAATTAGTAGCATTTTATGCAGCGCCTCAGATGCTTGTCATGAAGCCTGCTAATCATTAATGCGTTAAATAAAGTCATTCCTATTAGACTAAATCACAATTTGTTTTCTTCCCCCTTTTTTTAATTGTGAGAAGGTGCATGCACTCACCAGAGAGAGACAGACAGACAGAGAGGAGAGAGACAAAGAAAGTAAGAAAGCACCACCCATGGGGCATGGCCATGCTGCAATCCTTTCTCTTCCATCTCTGCTTTAGGGATTTTGGGTACACACACACATGTACCTGGCATGTTTTTCAAACTGCAGGTCCTGGACTCAAACTGTGAAGCTGGCCATGTAGGACCCAGTCACATTATCCACCCTGCCACCAGCTGGACCAGTATGTTTTCTTTAGTGCTCTTTTTAAGGTGTACAGGTAGCACAGAAGTTGGCATCTATTGTACATAATTTACTTCTAAAATGGGAAAGTGATTTATTTCTGTAAGTATGCAAAAATCTTGTGAGGTAGATAAGAAAATTTGGACCATATTTTGTCAATAAAATTTACCTACTCAACAAATGGCTTACTGAAAAAGCCTTTCCTATTAAGATTTACTATTTTAAAGCATGAACTTTGACTCATTTATCTTTGTATTTCTAGGTCCTAAAAAAAGGTACTATAAGAAGTTGATTAAATAAAATGAATTTTAAAATTCCAAATTGTTTTATTTTAGTTGTTTCCTTAACCTTGATACTGAGACTAACTATGCTTACTATTTATCATACGAAATATTAAAACATAATTAGTACTGGGCCAAACTACAGCCTTGTTGTTAAGGAGACTGGATCTCACATGGCTGATTATGTGGTTCAAGTCCTGAGCACAGTAGATTGAAAAACACATCAGACATATGCACATGCATGCCCAAAATTCCAAAAGAAGAGAGAGAGAAGAGAAGGGACTGTGGCATATACATAAATATACATAAATAATGGGCATGAAAACTATAGCACAAGCATATATAATTAAACATTCAAAGATGTAAATGTGTGCGTACTAAACTTTTAACTTTTCTTCTTTCATTTTTTTGTTTTGTCAGGAGGTGCACGTGATTGCTGGAGAGAGACAGAGATGGACAGACAGGAATGTGAGAAAGCACCCCCCTCCCCATGGGGAATGGTCACACTGCAAGCCCTTCTCTTTCATCCTCCCCTCCTTAGTCTCCTTCCTATTTTGGGCATGCATGCACATGGGCCCAGCATGTTTTCCAAGCATCCAGGTCCAGGACTCCAAAGCCAAGTAAGTCATGTGGGACATGGCTGCCTTAATCTCCACACCATATTTGCCCTGTTCCAACTTTCTATACAAGTAATCAGAACACCAAACTATGAAGACTAGAAACAAGACATTTATCTACCATAGGGAGTAATCTGCTATATGACATTCAAATATCCAGAATGCACTTTTCCATCCTAGAAGCAGCTGGTCCTGCATAGGTTTTGCTAGTGGAAGACTTACTAGTGGCTACATTTTTGGCAGTTTCCAAACAGCACTACTGCGAAGGAAACTCGGGTGATTCTGGCATCAGATTTAAAACCTAACCAGCATGTACTCTGAAGATTAACACAGAGCAGGAGACAGCTTCCTATTTCATTTATGAGAGTGTATGCACACACCTCTTGGTACCAGAAATTGCAACTGCCAGCATAATTCAGAATGGCTCTGAATGAATGGTCCCAGAACACTACTGAAAAATCTACCTCAATTTATAAACCATCGGCATCATTCAAGGCCTTTGCCAAAAATATACCTTGCTGTTACTAATTAAATAACACACATGGAAATTATAATAAGGTAAAATGTTACAAAAGTCTCCAATCTACTTCTGACTTCGCTTTAAAGTACCCTATATTTATGTATGTTGTGTTTTGTTCTTTAATTTTAAGTGTTTGGATAAATTTCTTAGTAAAAAACAGTGTTAAAGTTAATGGTCGTTTTACATTTCCCACCTGACCTATTATGCCTTTAACAAAACATGTTCGCCCACACGTTTGCAACATCAGGTACTGGTACACCCTACAGGCACTCCATAAATACTCTGAGACCGACATCTGGGTACAGGAGGGCAAATTAGGTACTATTTGAGTAGAAAATAGTTCCCTTGTATTCACATGTAATTTATATTATGTTATTAAACAACTGATAAAAGTGCAACATAAATTGCTTAAACTTGCTTTGGGGTTAACCTTCTACAGAATATTTTAAATATACTGTATAAGATTTTAGTTCTGCCATGTTCTAGATCCTTTTTTATAAGGTTACGAGCTATAATTTGACTGAATATAATAAAAATTAGATATTTTTTACTCAGTTACCTAGTAAATTGTTTAAAGAATTATTTTATTTATTTATTTATTATTTTATTTTCACATGAATTTTGCCAGAGAAAGAAAGAGAGGAAGAGTGAGAAAGCAAGCCATCAGGTCCGGGACTCTAACAGGACTTAACCTGCAGTCAGCCATGTGGGAATTCCAGTCGCTTCGCCATGCCACCTGTTGGTCCCTATCTAGTAAATTTTAAGGGCCTCCTACACGTTAGGTATTTCTCTCACTTTAAACTACTAGCCTTCACCTCAGATATGGTTAATAACACCAGAGAAAGAGAAAAGAGTCAAAAACAAAAAGAGAGGTGGAGGGAGAGAGGAGGTAGGAGAGGAAAGGAAGCATCATGTAGAAAGGTCAGTTTCAGGGGACACAAGCTCTGTGAACGCAATCCATGACGTAGGTCCTTGAGGAAAGCAAACCAAATGTTCCCGCAATTTCTTTCTCTCCTCAGAGTCTTAATAAGAAGTTAAAAAAAAAAATCTTCCTTAATACCCAAAAATGTACTCTTCTAAATTTTCTCAACGATGGTGCTACCATCTTTGTGACTGCTTCCTGCATTCCCTCACTCTCCCAGTTCATTTTTGCTAACAGAAGAATGAAGAGAGAAAAACCACCTCTATCCATTGCTAGCCTCAGTAACATTTCAAAATGGACCACCAACAGAAAAGCTTAAGGGCAGGAAGATTTGTGGGATGCTGTCTAAACCATCACTAGAAAAGGACTTTCTAGCCCTGGAAAAAAGATAGATCAGATACAGTTCCAGTCTTTCTTAAAAGTCGTCTGGTAGTTGCTTCTACAACTTACGTACAGCTAGAGCTATGGGCAACCCTTCTGTGGATCTGTTTCTAATTTATCAAAACCTTCTTTCCTCCTACAATAATAAAAATAATTGCCCTTGCTCTACAAAAATCTTGCCTGGAAAATGGCTTGCAGCAGAAAAGTAGTCCCTGTGTGGGGCAAATACACTATTACAGAGCACATGGTCATTTTTAAGACTGCTTTTAGGTTTCTAGTCATGGGCTCTGTACTTTGAAGAGTTCATTGAGTCCATAATGAAGAAAAGTTGATTATACAAGTTACATAAAATTCTTCCTCATTTTTTGAAGATTAACTTAAAGAGTTTATACATTTTTGAACAAAGACAATACACTAAGGAAGCTTTACATACAACCCAACTGTGCTATTCCTAATGATAATGGTGGAAAAGCTTTGGGGATGAGAGCCCAACTTATTTTCAAATCTATCCCATCAGTAGCCTCTGTAAAAATGTGTTCAAAAGTCATCCTGAAATGTTTTTATTTCACTGAAGTGTGGCTAGGCAGAAGTTACCCAATGAGGTATCAGAAGCAGTTATTACATTATATAAGGGAGAGATCAGTTTCTGAAAGAATCAAATGGAATGCTATAAAGGGTGGCACAGTGGTTAAGGCTGGTAGGTCCTGCAGGACTGACTGTGCCGTTCAAGTCCTGGATCTAGTATCTCGGAAAATACACCAGGCAGGTGTGCAAGTGTGCCTGAAATTCCAAGAAGAGAACGGAGAGAAGGGACTGGGGGTGGCCATCTTCCCTGAAAGGTGGGGTGCTTTCTCACTTTCCATCTCTCTCCTTCTGTCTCTCTCTGGCAAGTGCATGTACCCTATAGCAAGAACTAAAAGCAAAACAGAGCAAAACAAAACATAATACTGTGAATTATGTAAAATACTCTAAGAATACTAAAAGCAATACTATTCCTGTGTGCAATTTCCTAGTTAGTACTAAATTCTTAAAACTTCTGTCAAGATTAATGTTCAACCTTGTAAAAACGTTCCCTATTTATCCTCTCCAAAGATTTACTCCATCATCCATAGTGCCCAGTGATGACATACAGAATATAAGAACTACCTACAAGTGAAGCACCAAGGCTTCCAGAGCTTTTCAAGCTCAATTCAAGGTATACATTGATAAAAGTGGTGTGTGCGAGACCTAGGGAGGATCATCCCTCTTGAACACCTCTCTGGGACAGGGGAAAGGAAGAGGATGACGATGCACGGGAACTTAGTACAATACAGAAATGTACGTGGAAATAGCACAGTCCTCGACGGTGGCACAGCAGTGAAATGCAGTGCTCTCCGAGGCTGACCCACATGGCAGCATTCTGGCCTTGCGATTGGAGACCTCCTGAGCACACACAGCTGCAGACACCCGTAATACAGGGCTGGCAGAGGCTGGAGAGGCTCGTGCCATCAGGACACTGTTGGGAGTTCTCCACTTCATCTCTCCCTCACAGAAAAAAAAAAATAAATAAAACACAACTTTAAAAAAATCATCTAAAGGAATTACCATCCACTTAAAGGAGAAAACAATTAAAAGTTATATTTTCTCCATATATTTGAAAATGATCAAGTATAAATATTATCAAGAATCTGGATTTGCTTAGAAATCAAAGAATATTCATTTACTGTCTGTGAAATGTGTTTCCACAGGTTAGGACAGCTGTAACTCCCCTGGTCCACACACACATCCATGCAGACCTAGTTCCTCTTCATGTCTTGTGTACCAAGAGCCTATGAATCAGTTTGTGCTCATCTCTCCCTCACCAGAAAAAAAAAAATAAATAAAACACAACTTTAAAAAAATCATCTAAAGGAATTACCATCCACTTAAAGGAGAAAACAATTAAAAGTTATATTTTCTCCATATATTTGAAAATGATCAAGTATAAATATTATCAAGAATCTGGATTTGCTTAGAAATCAAAGAATATTCATTTACTGTCTGTGAAATGTGTTTCCACAGGTTAGGACAGCTGTAACTCCCCTGGTCCACACACACATCCATGCAGACCTAGTTCCTCTTCATGTCTTGTGTACCAAGAGCCTATGAATCAGTTTGTGCCAGGGATGGAGGGAACATTAATTACCCTGCCATCTACAAAGGAAGTTTTCTCCTAGTTAGGGTCAAATTTCCAATCTCGTTTAGAATAAATAGCCATTCAAACATCTTCTTGGAAGTAAACTACGTCTGCTTATTGTAGCCATTGGTGTAGCCACTCTGCTCAACTATGGGACGCACGACCTGTCGATGGTGAAAGCACTGAGTCGGGCAATCCACAACTGGAAAGGATTAGCTTACAACCATCAGCAAAACAGCAAGCAGCAGACAGTTCATTTTACAGGAACTTAATGGAGTGTAGGGCTCTGGCTGTTTAATACAAGCACTGTCAAGGCATCTAAGCAAAAAGTCTCAGCTGTCATCGCTGACAAGCTGAGTAGAATTATTTGTCACAGTAGACTACATCAGGCACCATTAGAATGGTGTGTGGTGCTACTTCCAGACATCTCCATATGGCTGCCAGGGACAATGAGCTCATGGTCGCATAGGCATGTGACACTGTCATGTTTTCAAAAGAGTTTTCGTCACATGGTAGGCATGAGAGTTTAATATTCCATCCTTAGCAATTCAAAAGTGACAGTGACATGCAAAGGCTTGATACTCTCTTCCTAAGTACAGTCTGTGCCACATGGCAGTGTTTCAGTTAACGACAGACGGCATGTGTATGGCTGCTCTGGAAGATTGGTGGCTATGCTGCACGGCCTAGGTGTGCTGCACCATCTCCATTTGGGTAGGTATATCCCATGGTGCTCACACAACGGCATCATCTAATCATGCCTTTCTCAGAACATACCCCTGTCATCCTTAAGCAACACAGACCCATTTGTTAACAATCTGTATATTTATTTGCTATTTATATAGAAGCCACACGCATACACACACACTTAAACACACATTCATGTTCACACATATAATTTTGCAATGTATGTAAGTTGATTTCCCTTTGGTTAGCTTTGCTGTCCAAATCTAAAGGCCCTTCATTTTACTCTTATTAAGAACAGATATACAAGTTACTACTGAAGACCAGAAATACCTGATAAACACTAAATACTGTTAATCATGAATAAATTGTATACTTATGGTCTGCTCTATCAGGACATTGAAAGTGTGGATCTTTGCTTAACTGACTGAAGAAAAAAAAAGTATCCAAATGCCACTTCGGAGAACTAATAAATTCATATTAAGTTTCTCATACCAAGAAATGATGCAGATTCTTTGGCTGAGCAGAAATCCACCATTTTCACTTGATCTTAAAAATTAGTTCTGGGGATCAGCAGTTGGAGAAATGGCTATGTAACTAGACTCCCATATAGTTGACCACAGTTCGAGTCCTGGACCCAGCGGCTTAAACTCACAAGGGGCGCATGTGCATGCATGCTCAAGATCCCCAGAGGAGAAGGGAGGAGAAAAGATTGTGGTGGGCCATATCCCCTGGGAGGTCATTTCTCGCTTTCTCTCTCTGTCTCTCTGTCTCTTTCTGGCAAGCGCACACACCCTATAGCAAAATCCTCTCAAAAAAAAGTTCTGGGGCCAGAAGATGGTATACTGTTAAGGTACTGGAGTCCCACATGGCCAACCACAGATCAAGTCCCAGACTTGGCAGCTTAAAACTCATGCCAGGTACGTATATGTGTGTGACCAAAATCTCAGGAAGAGAATGGAGGAGAAGGTACTGAGGCACAGCCAACCCCCAGGAGGGTGATTTCCTTCTCTCTCTCTCACTGTCTCTGTCTCTCCCGTGAGCACATGTGCCCTAGAGCAAAAAATCTCTCTAAAAAAGATAATAAATAAGTTCTGTATGAATCCACCATTTTCACTCAATCTTAAAAAGAAGTTCCATGTACATAATTCAGCACAGCCCTAATTAAGTGATGATTTCCAGTGAAATGTGGCTTTAGAAAGGGAAAATAAAAATAAAAGACTCTAAATACATAAAAAATGATGGAGAGTACAAACAAATGCACTTAATTCTAGCTTTACTAATTTAAAGTATATGACTAGATCTTGAAAAGACAGTCTTGTAATTAATTTACATTTAAATTGCTACTGTTTCCTCTAGTTTATTAGGGTTTTTATTCTGAATATTATTTACAAATGGCTACTCTGAAAATAAGATAAGTAACATTTTCAAGATAAATTACAGACCATTATTCTTCACTTATAGTCAAGTTTATTTCACTCATTCCACATATTTATTAAAAGCTATATGGTAAAAATCGAGCTACTGGGGATTAATTTCAAGAATGTAAAGATAATGAAATGTGGACCGTTTGCCTAAGAGCTTACGGAGATAGGACACCCATGTACCCACACACGCACACTCAGATGAGGGGCCCAGCCACAGTGGCCCAGCCAGTAGGGGCGCTGCTGCACTATGCTGGAGGCACTCAGGAAGAGTCCATGTACTTTTCGTGGTTCTACCTGAACATGCCAGGTGCATGGAGAGGTGGACCCCTGACCAGGCGGGTGCAGTGTTGTAAAGAATATCACAGTGTACAGAACCTGGCAAGGGTACCTGCCCCTCTCTTTCTCTTTCATTCTCTCAGGAATAAAAGAACTTAAAAATAAAACCATTATTGTCCAAATGAGAAAGCACCCTTGAGAAAAGCCTGTACTGTGAAGGATACTCAAAGTCAAGAGAGATGCACTCAGTCTGGAATATGGTCAGTGATGAACATGGGACTCTCAATGGCACCATTCCGTGTGAAACTCCTACGAGTTTTACATTTAAAATAAGTAAGTGAGTATCTCCCATAACAAACTAGTGCACATTAGCTAAAGTAGTAACCAGGACCCCGGGGACCAGCAGGCGGCAGGGTTGGTTAAGCTGCTGGCTTTCCAAGTGGCTGACTTGTTCAAGTTCAGGCCTGGTGGCTTGAAAACTCATGCTAAGCGTACGTGCCTGCAGGCCCAAAATCACAGGAGGAGATTGTAGAAGGGACTATGGCATGGCCATCACCTCTGAGGTGTGATTTCTCACTTTCCCTCTCACTGTCTCTTTCCAGTGAGCGCATGCACTCTATGGCAAAAAAAAAAAAAAAAAAAAAAAAAAAATGATGACCCACCCCCCCCAATTTTTCTTCCAATGAATCACTTTTATCCTATTTGTCAAGAACTCAAAAAGAGGTACCACAAAACACTTAAAGATGAGGAAAGATAAAATCGGATCTGCATTTTTAGTGTTGGTGATGAAAATGAGAAAGGAAATACTGTACAAAGAGTGCATCAAGAGGTAAAGAGAGGAGTTCACAGAACAGGCCGAGACGGTTACCCTTGCAGAGGCCTGACTGCAGCACTGACTGTAGCTGGTATCTCGCAGAGTAGATTTCAGGAGAATTTCCAGCATTCCCAGATAAGAACAGTTTACTTGTCTAAAGTGCCTTGCAAACAATATATTTTATAATGAAACCTGCTTTCTCTCTGGGAAACTAGAATTTCAGTGTGTGTTAGGCTCAGGGTACCTCTGTGACCAGCCTCCAATGAAAATCCTGTCCACTGAGTCTCTAATGAGCTCCTCTGTCAGATAACATTTCACCCATGTTTTTACAACTCATTGCTGGATAAATTAAGCATATGCTGTGAGAATCGACTGGGCGCGAACTCCTGGCTTCTTTCATCTGATTTCTTTTAGATATTGCCCAATGCACCTTTTGCATTTTGTACAGCATTTGGTATAAATTTTGCCATAGATACAGTATATGTAGAGTGCTGTGATCCCACCGAGAGAAACATCAGGCCTCAGGACAGTCTGGGGAGCCCTTAACAAAGATGGCTTCATCTTATTCAGAAATGGAGAGGAAGATGGTCAGGGAAATCACACAAAGAATGACAGTCCAATAAAAAGCAGTGGCTAAAACAAGAGGCATTTGACTTAACACCCAAGATTCAAGTTTCAGTTCTACAACTGACCGGCCATGGACAAGACATCCCCATGGAACAAAGAATGAAAAATGTCTAACACACAGATATCCTAATCTACGGCTGGTCATGAGGCTTTAAGAGATGAATTTTAAATAGTCAGACCAAATAAATTCTTGAAACCATGAAGAGAGAAGTTCAGAACAATGAACTAAGGAACTGGCCTTTTACTGT
The DNA here is from genome assembly GCF_000334495.1 of Tupaia belangeri chinensis. Taxonomy (NCBI): domain Eukaryota; kingdom Metazoa; phylum Chordata; class Mammalia; order Scandentia; family Tupaiidae; genus Tupaia; species Tupaia belangeri. Next base: position 604,238 of record NW_006159935.1, read on the forward strand.
TTGCCTGCTGAGGATCCTAATAGCAAAACTTGAGGAAAAGCAGTTGACACTGTGTTAGGTCCATCCACTCAGACTGAGAATGTTAAACAATTATCTACTGGTAAGAGACTTTAGGATTGAAACTCAGACCCGTCGACTCTCAAACTTATTTCTAAGTTATCCATGCTTGCCTTATCATCAAAATCATCTGGATATCTGATCAAAACATGTATTACCATGTCCCATCCCAGACACACTCAATCAGAATCTCTGGGGAAAGGACCGGAAAAACGATGTGATTTCCATGGTTCTTATTAGCAGGAAATCTGAAAAAGGCTGCATTATATCAGTGTTTCTCTGGTTCTGAGTCTGGTTTCTGTAGAGATTTCTGTACACATGTCTGAGTTCTCTTCTCTGGTGTATTGGTCCGGATCACTAAGGTAAGGGCACTCAGAACCACAGCTCAATTAAGGAATAAAAACTGGGCATTGAGTACAAGACACATTGTGGTTCTCAGTAAAACAACACATGTAAAGTACGAAGAAAAACAGCCTTTAAAAATCAGAACTTGGGGGACCAGGAGGTGGCATAATGGTTACGTTGCTGAACTCCCACATAGTCAACCAAGGTTCGAATTTGAGACCCAGTGGCTTTTACACCAGGCATGTGTGCATGCATGCCCAAAATCCCAAGAGGAGAATGGAGAAGGGACTGCAGCATGGCCATCCTCCCTGGGGGATGATTTCTTACTTTCTGTCTCTCTGTCTCTCGATTTCTGTCTCTCCAGCAAGTGCACATGTCCTGTAACAAAAATCTCTCTGTAAAAAAAAAAAAAAAAAAATCAAAATTTGGAAAAAAAAAAAAAGATCAGAACTTGGTAGGCCAGCAGGTAGCATGGTGGTTATAGTGCTAGACTCCCAAATGGATGACTACAGTTCAAGCCCCAGACCTTGTGGCTTAAAAACTATGCCAGGCACATCTGTACGCATGCCCAAAATCCCAGGAGGAGAATGGAGGAGAAGGGATTGCGGCATGGCCATCCCTCGTGGGGAGTGATTTCTCACTTTCCCTCTTTCTGTCTTTGTTTCTCTGGCAAGCACACATGCCTTGTAGCAAAAATCTTTTTTTAAAAAAGTCAGAAATTGTCTAACTAGGGATAATTTTCATCATCATCCTTTGATCAAGTGTATCAGGTCTTGAAAATTCTCCCAACAATGTCAATTAAAAAATTTCTATTTTACCATTGAGGAAAAGAAGACGGGGCAGTTAAGAAACCTGCTTGTAGGAATATTGAGGGTAAGTAAACTGAATGTTCCATGCTCTGTCCACTTCGGCAGTCTGCTTTAAAGTTGTAGAAAACAAAGTTCAGTATTGGCAAAGATGATGTCAAAACATTATCTATAAAGTGTAAAAGTGGATAAGGACATTTTCCCCTTTAACTGATACTCTAAGGCACCTAACTAACTAAGGAAGAAAAATGCAGTTAATGTTATTAGCCATGTGCAATCCAAAATAAGTGAACCATTAAACTTAGATGCCCATATTCTGGAGCCATATAAATATCACAGGAAAAGCAAAAAGTCAGGACTCCCTCATAAACCACCACAGCAACAGCAGTTTAACAGCAAGAGCACGCAGAGCTGTGGGCGTCCGGAGGTGACTACTGCTGTGTCTGTGATGGTCTCTACTGCTGCGCACCCTCACTCCTCTAGGGTGCTGGCATGCTGCACGTGTGGGTCTTACAGCCACTAAGATCTCCGCTCCACCAAGCCAGAAAAATAACCATCAGGTGAGGAGGCGTAGAAGTCCAGGAACAATAAAATGAACCACTTCCAGACAGGTCATTATCAAGGATTTCAGGTTCATGAGTTAGAGTGGTATCATTAAAGAACAGTCTAAGAATAAAATCTGTGATACTTTTACGTAAATATTTAAACAATCAGGCTGCATTTCTTACTATATAAAAGTGCGCTTTCTCCCCCTTTTGGGGAAAGCAATGTAGGCATCCCAGGTAAGAGTGGGGGCTCTGGAGCCAGGGTGGTTGACTTTGCATTCTAACTCTGCCATCTCTCAGCTCTGACAGCTCCACCAGGTATACAGAAACCTCTTTGCTTCTCATCCCCTATCTGTAAAACGGTATTAATAGTGGTGCCTTTCTGAAAATTTGACTTATTTTAGAATTCTTTTTTTTTCCATAGGGCACATGCACTTACCAGAGAGAGGAAAAGTGAAAACTCACCCTCCCCGGGGAGGACCACACTATAATCTCTTCTCCACTCTTCCTCCTGGGATTCTGGATACCCACACTCACCAGCATGTTTCTCAGGCTGCCAGGTCCAGGACTTGAACCACAGACCCAGCTATGGAGGATCTACCTTAACCACCACACGACCTGCTGGCCCAAAATGACTTCTGAAGTAGCTAAAACTTATAAAACACATTCATCATTGTCTGACAAAGAAAATGCTGGCTAACAGCTACTCTGTTATACTGTCAAACTCTGTTCCTCAACCTAATTATGCTGTAGAGAGATTACAAAACGTCCGCTGATAAGGTCAGAACCAGCACAGCAGTAACACAACTGGACCCAAACGGGGACATCACAGGTTTCCTCTCCAGAGCCTTCCCGTACTGGCTGGGTGTGTGCACAGGCCACAGACCAGGCTGGGTAAAGCTGGGGGAATCACAGTGTGAAGACCCAGCTGACAGGTGCCTTTCTCTATCTTTACCTCTCATGTAACAAATAAATGAACTTTAACAAATATGTTGACACTAACAATAACATATTTAGCAATTTATAGTTAAAATAATTCATTAGATTAGGCAGCCAGGGGCGAGATATTGAAGGCAGCTGGATCCCACATGGCCAACTGTGTGACTGCATCCCAGATGCAGTGGTTTAAAAAGCTCACTGGGTACGCATATGTGTGTGCCCAAGATCTCCAGAGAGAAGGAAGAAAAAGAGACTGCAGCGTGGCCACACTCCTGTGTGTGTATGGGAGGGTGCTTTCTCACCTTCTCTCTCTTTCTCCCTCTCTCTGATGCTCTGTCTCTAGTGAGAATACATGCCCTATGGCAAATTAAAAATAAAATAGTAATTCATTGGGAAGGTTAATATGGGAAGAGGTTTTCTGGAATATATTAAATTTTTTGTCAAGATCCATGGTCTCTATTTGACTGTTCAGATGATCTTACAAGAGAATTTGAAAAGCTTGATTATAGTGATTCTGAACATTCTATAGGGTGCTCACTCACTGCCTCATTGGTTGGTTGGAGCTGGGAAGACTGATAACTAGGAAAGCTGAAAAATCTCTGTCTCTACCTTTCCATCTCGCTTCCTCTCCCTTTCACACACACCTTACAAAGCTAATAATTAGACTCAAACACATTAAAATCTTTAGCTTAACAACTTATCCTTGCAAGAAAAGAGTAAGTCATAGTCAATCCTGTAGAGCGGGCTTAGACCATCTCTTGGGATTTATGAAAACCACTATTTTAGAGAGATTGTTATCCAGATAAACAGTGGAAACAAGAACTTAGGGGAGTAAAGTCCTCTACAGAAAGAAGCCACATTTGACAACTTTGCAGTTCTAAAGTGATTTCTTCATATGTTGTGATTTCAAATTTTCTGAAGATGAAATCAAGTAAGTGTTTTCACATTAATTATCTGATTAATCTGTAAAGATGAGAAAGGCTGTAAGGGAAAATCCTCTAATACCAGAATTATGCAGATCATTCCTAAGCATGGGCCATAGTCCTTGTCCAACTACTGAATCTAATTACTTTATTGGGATTGCGCCTTCACATTGGCCTAAAAATATAACCTACTATTCCACTCCAAAATAATATTCTAAGCCTTCTTTCTTCACTATGAATTGCTGAACAGCATCTCTCAATCAATGTCCATAATGTATACCTATTTTATGCTGAAATCTCATTTTTTTTAATTCCACAAGAATGACTCCTTACAAGAAGTACTAGAGCAGGCACAAACTGTCTCAGAATCATATCAGCTGAAAGAATCTTGATAACTGGCTAAAAGTACAGACATGTCTGATGGGGCATTATGACAAAAGAAGAAATATTACTAAAAAGTCAGAAAGAGTTCATAAACTAACCAAATAAATGAAAGAACTAAAGACAAAGTCTTTGAAGATGTCTGTACATTCCGACATTAGAATTGGAAAAGCAAGACTACCAGAAGACTAAAATTCCTGAAAGATGGGGGTGGGGAACAACATGTGTATATTACAACAAATCTTCTGAAATACTTCTAATGGCCTTCTAGTGTGCAAGGTGAACTTTATAAGTCTGTCTTGGTCCATTTAACTCATCGAAGCCTCAGGCACCCTTGCAAGACAGATAGTGGGAAGTTTTGATTTCCTTGTTCCATCCATCAGGTGTGCTACGAACTTCACCTACGTCAATAGAGATGCCCTCTGACTCCTGATGCTGTGGCGGACAGTTACAGTGAATGCTTACCCTGACACATTACTGCAGAACCAGGAAGTGGGAAAGCTTTCTGTACTCTATTGCAATTTTATCTGTCAGGGACCGTTCTTTTCTATTTGTCCAGTGAACCAAAACACAATTCCCTATTTGTCCTTCTCTTTCTTAATGACAAAGAAAATATAGACAGAAGACCAAGTTGAAAAAGTGTATAATTTGAGGCCTTATTGTTAGAAGACCACTAGAAGTCTCATGGAGACTTTTACATCTGAAAATTAATGAGCAAAATTATTATTCTTATTTCAGATTGTCTATCTGCAGAGGATCAGCCAAGATTGTTAGTCTATCAGTCTCCTTCGCAGCCTTCAGATAAAAATTAATGTTTTTTGGATCAGAGGGATCAACTTAACTGTCTTCAAAGTTGATTTATAAGATATCTGGGTAATTTATACTTAGATTCATAATTTTATTTTTTTTAGAGAGAGATTTTTGCTATAGGAGGGTGTGTGTGCTCCCCAGAGAGACAGAGACAGAACGAGACAAATCAGGGGGGATGATCACACAGCAATCCCTTCTGCTCTGTTCTCCTCTTGGGATTTTGGGCATGCAAGCACATGCGTCTGGTGTGCGTTTTAAGCTGCCAGGTCTAAGACTTGGACCACAGTCTACTATATGAGAGTCCACTGACATAATCATTACTCCATCTGCTGGTCACATAATTTTACTTTTAACTCAAAAAATCTAAGCAATACAAAAGTTTTATATAGTGCATTTTCTTATTTTATCTGCCATATGATGCTGATGTTACTTTCTCTTAAATACTAGGTTAGAAAGTGAAATTGTGACTTCTACTTGGCTCATACCTTTCCATGTTTAATATAGAACAAGAAGGAACTGGTTGGGTTGATTATCAAGACAGCCCTTTGAGAACCAGCAGTTAGCGTAATGGCTATGTCGCTGGACTCCCACATAGTCGACCGCGGTTCGTGTCCCGGACCCAGTGGCTTAAAACTCACGCCGGGCGCGTGTGCGTGCGTGCCCAAGAGCCTGAGAGGAGAATGGAGGAGAAGGGATTGCGGCGTGACCATCCCCCCTGGGGGGTGATTTCTCGCTTTCTGTCTCTATGTCTCTCTCTGTCTGTCTGGCGAGTGCACGCGCCCTACAGTGAAAATCTCTGAAAAAAAAAAAAAAAAAAAGACAGCCCTTTGAAACTCTGCATATATCCATGAAAAAAAATAAATTATGCTTCTGAGTAATGAATTGAGAAGAATCATAAATAAGAGGTATATAGGATCAGTCTTACAGGTGGTAGGGAGATTTAGACAATGAGCATAGATTCTAAAAAATAACTTTTTATTCTTTATGCTTCTCCAAATGTTATTCTCCCTAAAATAACAAGATGTTTTGGGTCTTGATAAGTAATGTGAAACAATGCAAATAATGCTGTAACTTCTAAGTGAAAAAAGAAACGAACAAAAACATGATTTTTCACTTGTGATGTTTTCAAAGTATGTAAAGTATTGTTTACTTAATACATATATTAACATCAATAATCCAGTACCTAATTCACTGCATATTTACCAGAAGTGACTAACTCAATAACAAAACTTTTAAAAGGCATTTTGACTTCCTGACTGTTTCTAATTAGCTCTGTCTAGTCGTCTAATGTCACATGTTTGTCTGAAATACTTGAGTTATCCTGAAACTACTTATAGCCTAGTCAACTACATTTGCTCAAGATCTTTGCCATCCATTCTCATCACTATTGGTGTGATCAGAAATGGCACACTCTCTCTTGATGGTAATTTGTTAGGAAAGGACAAAAGCTTAAAGTCTGTATAACTTTTAGCCCAGATATTTCTAGACATTTGTGATGGATATGTGCACATAATTAGCTACAAGGATACTCACTGTGGTCTTATTTATTTATAACATTTTAAAAATTGAAAACAATTCTAACGTTTACCACTACAGAGTTAGTTAAATAAAATTCAGTAAAAACCTGTACAACAGAATGCTATTTTTAAAGAACATAATTTAGATATATAGTGCCTGTCACACAGTGAATACTAAATAACTGCTTAATCCATAGATGAATAAATAGCCACTGAGATTTTCAGTAATATTTTAAATTACTTGAAGTGGCTCTTTCCAATATTTGATAGTATGTTTGTTTACACACATAGCAATACAACTAGCACTTATAAAATCTCGTTATGTGCAAGCCTCTATTACAAAAAATTTCACATATATTGGGGCTGGCAGGTGGTGTGGTGGTTAAGGGCACTGGACTCTCACATGGCTGACCATGGTAAAAGTCCTGGACCTCGTGGCTTCTTTTCTCACTTTCTCTCTCTCTCTCCCACTCTCTTTGTCCTTCTATGGTCAAATTAAAATAAAGTTAAATTTAAAAATAATAATTCTTTATAAAATTGTACATATATTAATGCAGTTAATTGTCATAACAGTCCTATGAGGGACTTAATATTCTTAAGCCCATTCTACAGGATAGGAAACAGAAGTATAGGGTGGAACATAACTTGCCCAATGTTACACAACCAGTCACTGGCAAGGCCAGAATTCAAAACTAGCAAGCTGTAACCAGAGTCTGTGCTCTTAACTAGAAACTATACTTGTCCCAAAACCTGAGTAATAATAATGTGGATAATATGGTCAAAAATAAGAAGAATGTACTTATTTTTGACTGTCATACCATTATTATTAATATTATTTTTATCAATATTTTCTCATTTTCTACAATAAATTTGTTGTGTCCCTTTTTAAATTTATTTTATTTTTTTATTTAAATTTAATAACTATTCATCTTTACAGTGTACAGCATGGTTTTTCCCAGCATGAATACAGTGCTTATTAGTTAAATCAAAAATATTAACAGTCAGGTCTTCAAACCGACAACGAACCTGGGCATCTCACAGGTAGAAGAACAATGCCGTCCTAACCCGTCAGCATCCCTCTGTTGTTCCTGCTCATCTGAAATTGTGTTACTGAAGTCTCTTTTCTCCTTTAAGATTAACACAAACTTTTATGCTCTGTCCTGCCTTTCATGAGCAGAGACTGGACTCAATATCTTAGGAGACTTCTGTGAAATAGGGAGCTCGGCAGGCACTCCCAGAATATGGCCTAATTTGGTGGCTCTCAACTCTGATCGCTGGAGTTTCGTAAAGCTCAACAAGAGTCATTTATGCCTAGCTTCGCTTGGGAGTCTGTAACAAACGCATGGCAAGCAATAGCTAGTCACCCTACTTGTGGTACCTCAGGGGTCAGAATCACCGTACAGTAAATGTAACTCAGTAACAGCCAATTCGAGAATGTGTGCTGTACATTGTGTTGTGTAGAAAACTTTAAATTATTTAAAATAGAAAAATATGGATAATAAAAATGGACTTTTCAGTACAAATTCATATATCTGATGGAAATAGTGGACTTACATAGGAACATGAGGATAAGCATAAGCATAAAGCAGAGAGGGATTTTCTTTTTTTTTTTTTTTTTTTTTTTTTCTTTGGGGGGCGCGCTCCCCAGACAAGAGAGAGACAGAGAGATAGAAAGCAAGAAATGGCCATGCTGCAATCCCTTCTCCTCCATTCTCCTCTCAGGATCTTGGGCACGCACGCACAGGCGCCCGGCGTGAGTTTAAGCCACCGGGTCCACGAACCATGGTCGACTACGTGGGAGTCCAGAGACATAGCCATTATGCTCACTGCTGGTCCCAAGCAGAGAGGGAATTTTTGAAGCTGACCAGGAAAGTCCATTCTCAGTAAATAAACACAGCTTGCAACTATTCTAAGGGAAAACATATTGGCTTGATAAAAGTATAGTTTCGATTTGCACGTAACAAAATCCAAGCGTCAGTGAAAATTCACAAGACAGGATAAACAAAACTCACCCTATCAATCAAGAACCAGGCCCGATCACTGCGGTGCAGGCACTGGGGGCTTTGCTGTGCAATATTGGAGGCCACGAGGGAGCCCGCCCATTGTGTCCCCAGCCTGCCTGATCATGCCAGATGCACCTGCATGCTTTGGGGGGATCCTGGTTGACTCTGAGGGCTCAGGTAGCAGGGAATGGTCAGGACTGCAGCATAAGGACCCTCTGAGGGTGCATCCTGCCCCCATTTTATCTCTTACTCATGGAAATATAGAACTTTTCTTAGAAAAGACAAATACTTAAGATAATACATAATAAACATTTATGATATCCTTTGCCAACATAATTCTGTTCAAGCAAGTTGTAGTTTTGCATTAGCATTAGGCTAGGGCACTTGACCATCAAGTGTTCAAGTATTAATACTAAAGATAAACTAAATTTTAAGGATTAACAACAAAAGCTAAAAATAATTTTCAGGGAGTAGGTTCATAAGAAGTTGAAGTCTCTGTTCTTCACCCTACATGCAATGTGTGTGTGGGGGGGTGTGCGTATGTGTGTGCGTATATGTGTACACGCATTTACTTGCTTTATCTTCTTGGGCATATGTTTCTGGTTAGAATAAAAGTCTGTTCTGATGGCCTCTTCTGGGACATAGCCTTCTCTTGAATCTGTAAATCTACAGATGCCTGGGACTTCTACCCCTTCAGCAACTCTTCCTTCTCCATTTTCCTTTAAGAATTATACTTTATACCCTAGTCTGAAGGATCCAGCCAACAGTAATTTTGCCTATTAGCTTATCTGATAAAGACAGTCACCTTATTAAAATATGCTCTTTTTAAAGTAATGATGAATTAATGAAAAAAATACAGTGATGGAATAACTGAGTTGAAGCTTTCCTCTGGGAAATATGAAACATTTTCCTGTTCATTAATTTTGAAGGTGGGACTCAGAAAAAAGGACCTGTGGTCCTTGTGATGAGTCCTTTGTGTCCAAAGACCTAAACCATATGGAAAACTATTCCCCTTTCTGTAATATACCATTATTTCTTTCTTTTAGAATACGTTCATTTCAACCTTTGAAACCAGTTTTAAATATTCAAATAAAAAGGGATGTTGCATTTTCAAGCAATGTGTGGATTATAGACAAAAGCTTTAAAAGAGAGGAAGGAAAATCATAACAGCATTCAGCCTCTATGTGTACTCACAAGCTGAAGATATTATCATAATGCCTCTATTATGGCAATTGCTGGAATTAAATGCCTGCAGATTTGACCCTAAGGAGTACAGTACAGTGTTTGCTGTAATAAAGCACTTACTGTAAATGCTTAACCTTCACTAGGTTCTATAGTAATACAATTCCACAATAGCTATTTTGACAACTGCCACTATGTATTTAATAGATGAACTGTACTGAACCATCCCATGAACTTTTTTAATAAATAAGCTGTACTGTAACATCCCATGTTATCTAAAATATCTCGTCCCCCTTATAAGTGTGCATTGCCTTCTAGAATCAAAATAAAGTCTCTTCCTGCACTGTAAAATAAAATGACATGGTGCTTTTGTGATTATATGAGATTTAAAGAACTAATGGAACAATATAATTCAGGACCAGAATGTTTAAAAGAGCACACAGGTACAATTTGACAGGTTTTATATGATTCAGAATGAAATAATATAATTGGCAGTACTTATGCTGTAGATTGCCATCATTTTTGCATTAGCATTATCTCCTCTGCTTGCTATTTAATAATCTTGTATTAAGTCATGTCGTTTATTTATAGGTGGCAATCAAAAAGATGCAAAGATGCAAATATGGCTTTCTTTACCTTTGCAGCATGATTACAATGGACACTACTGACTATTTTGCAGTTTGAATTACATTTGCATTGTCAGCTAAATGAAACCTGAATATTGTTTATTTCATCTCTTAACATTTCAAATTTGGAAAACTAGAAATGGTTGTAAAGCAATCAAAGAAAAACTGAAGTCTATAAATAAATAATTTTTGTCATATAAAGATAAAACTTGTAATGAAAATCAGAAAAGGGTATAGTTCCTGCTATGCAAAGAGAACCTTAATTTCCCAAGACTGTGTATTTTTGTATTTTTTAATGTTTTTTATTTCTTTATTATTATTTTTTATTTGACTAGAGAGATAGACAGACAGAGAGAGAGAGGAAAAGTGAGAGAGCAAGCAACCAGGTCTGGGACTTGAATCACACTTGTCAATGTGGGAGTTCAGCACCTTAATTATCATGCTACCTGCCAGCCCCAAGACTATGTATTTTTGTTTGTTGTATATTAATTTCATTATCTGGTAATATAGTCAACAAAATTTTCTTAATATAGAAGCTAAAGATCCAAAAGGAAAGAACCCTCCCAAACTGATCAGTAAAACACACAAGGACATAACAAAAACCTACATAACAATATCCCTGATGAATAAAAATGTAAAAATTATCAATAACATACTACCAAATCATATTCAGCAACACACTATATACCATGACCATCAAGGCTTTCTTGCAGTGATGCAAGGATGGTTCAATATATGCAAAACAATAAAGGTAGTATACCACATTAACAAAAGGAAAGATCAAAGTCATATGATCATATCAATCAATGCAGAAAAAGCATGTGTTAAAATACAACATCCTTTTATGATTAAAAGTCTCAGGAGAACTGGCACAGAAGGACATTCCTGAACACAACAAAAGTCCATTTGACAAACTCATAGCTAGCATCATATTGAATGAATCTTGTATTAAGTCATTATATTTCATTTATAGGAGGCAATCAAAAATATGCCAATATGACTTTCAACAAAAAAATTGGAATAAGACAAGGCTTCCCATTTTCTCCAGTCCTTTTCAACCCAGTGCTGGAAGTCCTAGTAAATACAATCAGAAAAGAGAGTCAAATAAATAAGAAAGGAAGTAAAACTATCCCCACTTGCAGAAATTATCCCCATTTGCAGATGAGATACATAGGAACTCTGAAAGAACTCACAAAAAAGACTCGTGGACGTGGTAAATGAACATGTTGGACACAAAATCAACATACAAAAATCTATAGCATTTTTATACTACAACAAAGAACAAAGTGAGATAGAGTTGAGGAAAATATTTTAAGATACAAAAAAATTTAAGATACTAGGGATAAACTTTACCAAACAACTAAAAGTTTTTTTTTTTTCTTCAAAATATTTAATACAGTGGCTTTCTGTTTCCAGAAAAGAAAACTTCCAATCCTTCCCACCTGAACAAAATGCCACTCTCCCACCATCACCCGGAGGGAAGAGGGACAGGGCAGAGACGACGTGGGCAGGCGGACCACGCCCGGGCATAGGCCGGCCCTCCGTGCACTCAGGAGCTCAGCACCGTCAGCTTGTGGAGCTGGTACAGGGAGCCGCCCCGCCTGCCGCCTTCGCGGTCCGCCTGCTCCATCACCAGTTTGGGATCCACCTGATTCCACTCATAGGGCTTCTCGTGCCACTTGGGAACAATCTTCTCTCCTGGCTTCGACTGACAAAACAAACCGAGCAGTTTCTGCTGGGCGCTGTCCTGTAGCTGCGCGCTTCTCTCTGGCCACAGGTGCTTGGAGCCGTCTGGCCCATCCCACACTAGCTTGTTCATGGCCGCCCTGAGAATATTAATCTCCACGATGTCTTCAGCAGTGAACTGAACATCAAACGTTAGCTCGATGTCGTGCTCTGGCAGGATGGGGGCCCCTGTGGTGGGGTTCCATCCCAAGCCACAGAGGACTCCAGTGTAGCATTTCCCGTCCCCGTCCACCCTGAGCTCCATGACCGGCGTGAACAGCATGCTGAGCGGGGCTGGGAGGCCGGGGATGTGTGGCATCAGGGAGGTCTCCCTCAAGGAAAACTATGAAAGACTTTAAAGACACACTGAAAATGATTCCAAAATAGACTGGAAAGCTATCCCATGCTTCCAGATTAGAATTTATGTAATCAAAATGTTAGTCCCAAATGACTCTACAAATTCAGTGCAATTCCTATCAAATCACCAGATATATTCCTCACAGAAACAGAAAAATTATATATCAAACTTGCCTGGAATCATAAAAGGCTCCATATTGCTGAAACAACACTGTGCAAAAAGAATAAAGAAGGTGGCATCCCACTCCTTGACTCAAAAATATGCCATTAAAGCTGTAACCATCAAAACAGCATGATATTGGCACAGAAACAGAAAGGTAGACCAAAAGAACAGAATTGAGAACCCAAAAATAAACCCCAAAACATATAGCCAACTATTCTTTGACAAAGGGCACAAGAAAATTAGATGGGGAAAAGAAAATCTCTTTACCAAATAGTGCTGGAAAACTGGATATCCACCTGTAGAAAAATGAAACTGGACCCCTATATAACATCATTAATAAAAATTATCTCAAAATGGATAAAAGATCTAAACAAAAATCTCAGACTATAAAACTATGGGTAGAAAACACAGGGAGAACTCTTGGAGATATTCAACTAAGCGAAGACTTCTTGAAGAAGACCTTCAAAGCAAAGGTAATAATATCAAAAATAGATGATTAGGCTAAAAAACCTGCAGAGCAAAAGAAACAATAATTAAAATAAGGAGATAAGCCTCAGAGTGGGAGAACATATCAGCAAGCTATGCCTAAGATAAGGGACTGATAACTAGAATACATAGGGAACTCAAGCAGCTTACTCACACACACAGAAAAGAAAAAAAAAATCATCCAATTAAAAGATGGGAAAATGAGCAGAAAAGACAACTCTCTAAGGAGATATGTGAACACCCAAAAAGCACATGAAAACACGCTCAATATGTCTTATAAGGGAAATGCAAATCAAAATCACAATGAGATACTATTTAACCCCAGTCACAGTGGCTAAATTTTTAAAAATGAAAAAGGAAGAATGTTAAGTGCTGGAGAGGCTGCAATGAAACCTCTACTGCTTGTGGGAATGTAAATTAGTACAGCCACTGTAGAGAATGATATTGTGCCTCAGAAATCTAGAAGTAGAACTACCATACGACCCAGTAATTCCACTCTTGGGTATCTACTCAGATGATAGGAAAACCCTCAGTCAGAAAGACACTTGGACATCTACATTTAATGCAGCATTATTCACAATAACTAGGACTTGGAATCAACCCAAATGTGCAAGAACAGACAAAGTGGATTGAAAAATGTGGCATTTATACTCTATGAAATATTATTCCATCATATAAAACAATGGGACATGGACATTTGATAGAAAGTAGGCAAATACAGAAGATTTAATGCCAAGTGAAGGAAGGCAGACTATGAAAGACAGGCATTGTATGTCCCCACTCAATATATACCAAACGTCTGCACTCTATAGCAGAAACGGAAATACTGGAAGGTATAATATCAGGAAGAGCAACCGAACATACCAGGGACAGTATAGGAATGGGTGAGTAATAGAGGGGTGGTTAAGAGGGTGGTAGAGAGGGAATAAGGAAGAAAACAACACATTTAATACACACAAAAATGAAAAGTTATCTGTTGATGATAATGTATATGGTAATGTCTTTGATTTGACTAATAAGCATTTTACTCGTGCTCAGAAAAATCATGTTGTATACTGTAAAAAATATATGATGATTAAATGTAAATAAAACAATAAAAATTTTAAAACAGAAGCAAATATATTTATATATTACAGCATCATATCTTCTGTAGTCAGCTAGTCTACTAATTAATGGTATTGATTTCAACCATCAATTTTCTACATTTCATTATCCCCATTTATTCTATAGTCAGTTGGCATACTTCCATTCCCATCATTCCACCAAAATGTTCAAGGACATGCTGGAAGATCACAACTGGTTTCCTAACTACTAAATCTAATGGATAATATTTTATCTGCCACATTAGCTTACACTGATCTCTCTCTCTTACTCTGTGATGTTAGTAAATCACAATATTCTCATGATTCAATTCGTATTATTATCTTTAACATCATATCCACATAGACTTAATTGTGCTACAGAAATAAACGACTTCCAAATTGTGAAGGCTTGACATAAGAAGGTAACAGTCATTCAGAAAATTGCATGATGGAGTATTTACCATATTGAATATTGCCTATCTCTATGCCAAAGAGAATAGAAAGATTTGAAAACTCTTTTATCACCAGCTAAGGCTCTAGGCCAGAGATGACAAGCGTTAGCCTTCATACAATTTGTTGGCCAGAACTAGTCATGTGACCCCACCCAATTACAAAGGATCAGCAAGTACAATTATTTCATGGGCCTTTAAGGATAATTAAGAGGTCTGTTTATATTTGGTAGATTAGTAATAATTTTAACATATTACTGTTTAGAATTTTTCAAAGCTCTTTAATATTGTAAGATCAAATTTATTGTCCTATGTACTGATTCTCTGATCTCTTCTCCCAGTTCTCTTTACCCCATGCTTAGAACTTGTGTTCCAGTTTTACTCAGAGTTTTTAGGAAGTTATGTGTTCTTGAAATGCAAGATTTTGTACATATTACTCCATCTATTTCTCTAAAAAAACTATTCATTCTTACACTTTTATCTCAAACTATGCTTTCCCTCTAAAGTCTTCCTTGCCCCACCCAGATCTTGTTTCACACTATGCACTTACTTTCGCTTAATTAAAATAAATATGTTTTAAACCATTTGAGCTGGTTTCCCCACTGTACTTTAAACAATAAAGTCAGAAGGAATATTATTTCATATTTAGGTCCCTGACATCTGAGATAAAATACAAACTCAAAGATGTGTAATAATTGAATCCTACCTGACTTCTATCATTTACTCTATATGATAAGTCATTTTTTTTTTTTTTGGAGAGATTTTCACTGTAGGGTGCGTGCGCTCGCCAGACAGACAGAGAGAGACATAGAGACAGAAAGCGAGAAATCATCCCCCAGGGGGGATGGTCACGCCGCAATCCCTTCTCCTCCATTCTCCTCTCGGGATCTTGGGCATGCACACACACGCGCCCGGCGTGAGTTTTAAGCCACCGGGTCCGGGACACGAACCGCGGTCGACTACGTGGGAGTCCAGCGACATAGCCATTACGCTAACTGCTGGTTCCCTATGATAAGTCATTTTAAAAACTGTTTCCATTCTTGTCTTCCAAGACATCATTCTATTAATATTTAAGTTTTCTTCCTATCCTCTTCATATCCTTGAGAAGGCTCACTGTTTCTTTTCAAGAGCTGAAATAATTTATCTGTCAAATACTGGAGTGATGATGGTAGGGGTACAGAGGTCCAACCTCTCTACCCTCACATTCACTTCTCAATTGATCAACATGCTGGTCTGAACAGTAACTGAAGCCAGGACCTGGGAGTATTTCTGTGTTTCACCTTCACTCCCCCATACCTGTATTCAATCAGTAAACAAATAATGCTGGTTTTACCTGCCAAGTATCTCTTTTGCTTAAGATCTGCCACCACTTCTTACTTCCATGTCTCCATCATTTTTTGTTTTACCTCTTTAACTCTTATAACTCTGTTCTAGCTTTTCCACCTCTCTATCTATCCATCCTTCCCTCTGCAATATTTTTCTAAAATGCCAACCTTTTTGTGTCATTCATCTATTTGCAACCCATCAATAATTTCTAGCAATTTTAAACTGACTCCAAAGATTCCAGCTAACCAAGTTCTGGCACTGCATGATCTGCCCAATCCAAATGACTTTTGAATCAATGAAGTTATACTTTTGTAATCCTCCATGCCTTTTCCATCCTTCTGTGCCTGGAAAATTTCTACTTATCCTTCAAAATTCAGCTCAAATGTTCCTCGTTTAGTGAAACTTATCTAAAGAGCATACTTTATCTATCCTCTATTGTAGACAAAGAATTCCTCAGGAGAGAGACTGTATTACTCCTCGGTGTCTACACAGCACAATCTCTATCTCACAGATGTAAACACTATAACGTGTATGCCTAATCATTATTCAACTCGACTACATGGAAACAGCCTCAAGTCATAGCATATGCAACCCCCATAATTACAAAACCTGAGGGGGTTTTGTAGGTATTTAGGAGTGTGGAAGAAAGAGATCATTTTTCTATGATGTTAAAACAATTCCTTTATGATTCTAGTGACACAAGAGCTGGATCCCACCGAGTTTACCGTGGTTCCAATCTCAGCCAGTGGTTTTAAGAACATGTGTCCAGAATTAGGGCAAGATGGAGAAATAGAGGAAACAGGATTGCAGTGCAACCAAGACCAATTAAAGGGGGTTTTCTCTCTCTCCCCCCTCCCTCCCTCCCTCCCTCCCTCTCTCTCTCTCTCTCTCTCTCACT
>NW_006159935.1:621395-624280 GCF_000334495.1 Tupaia belangeri chinensis
CTCCCTCTCTCTCTCTCTCTCTCACTCTATCACTCTATCACTCTATCACTGTGTTGTCCCAGGTCATAAGCCAGCATGTGCCTTGTATACACAGGGAGTCCTCCAGACCTGAACCAGGAGTCTTCCAATAGATGACAGCCTCACTGAGTGTTGTGTTTTACTGCTGCAACACAGTGGCTCTTCAATATGAATTGTGAGGGGGCACAAATATTCACACAAAAGTATCACTATTTCAAAATTCTTTCCAACTGTGATCAATCCTTCTCTCAGATTTCTCGAGAAAAAAGGAAAAAACATCAACAAACATATAAACCAGAAAGAGAAAAAAGAAAAATACAAATAAGCTATATAATTTGTTGCTCTTTTTTATATGCTATTTTATACTAAACCTATTATACTTCTAGTTAAATAGTTCTATTAATTATATATACATTAATTAATACATATTTTAGGGATTCATTTTATTGCCAAAGAATGTGTCTTTGAGAGACAGACAGACAGACAGAGTGAGCACTTCCTTATGGGTGGATCTGGAGCACGTGCACAGGGGCTCAACTTGTCTTTCAAGCCATCAGGGTTGGTATTCAAACAGCAGTCGGCCATGTAGGATCCGCTTCCAATGTACAGTTTTTAACCATGCATTATGGGGCTGGCCCTTAAGTGTTTGAATTCTTGAATTTTTTTCACAAAGATATTTTCAACCTAAGAAGATTAATTCCCCTGAACCTTGAGAAAGAAAAGTATTTTCTTGTTTAAAGGAAAATTATATTGCACTTTGAAAACATAATTATTGCAGTTGAAAGCAATCACCATTCCTCTTCTAAAATATAAGGTTCAGTTTAGAAATTAAAAAAAAGAAAAACATTAAAAAAAGATATAAATGGTATCTGCCATCATATTATAAAATACAATAATATTTTTAAATATTTTGAATTGCACGAAACGTCAAAACTGTAATAATAGAAAATAATTAATTTGTTTAGGAAAAAAACTAAGAAATTTAAATAAGTTGTAAAAATAACAATAATTTTATGCAACAAAAAGTCCATTTTTAGCTCAATTTACTTATATCACACTAAAATGCAATACTAAGTAACCTACTTCTCATAAGATTAGAAAAGCACAAATAACTATGAGAAAAATAGTACTAGACGTAATTAGGTCAAAGTCTCAGCTAATTGCAATAGTTTCCCTTCAACAAACAAATATGGCAATTTTTATCTAGCAGTAAAATTACCATTTGTTTTTACTTACTGGTTATATTTAAATGCGAACAAAGATAAAGAACTCAAAATTTTGCTCAGAAGAGTAGATCCCAAACCCTGCCAAACTGTTACGTCATTTGGAAAGTCATGATGCATTTTTGCATAGAAAAACGTGGAAAAATATGTCATTACTTTCCCGACGACCTGATATGTGAAACATTATCTGAATCATATTTCTAAGTGAAGACAGAGCCTAAGCTACATCAGGCATGACTATTATCTGGAATGACTGTTAACATATGTACAATGCAACAAATACTTAAACACTACAACTTGGGCCATCTCAGTTAATCATCAGAACGACCCTATGCTATTAAGTCAATTTGACCCATTGGAAAAATAAGAAAAAAAAAAAAACTAGGAAATATATACCCCCTTTCAGGCAATAAAGAAGTGGTAGGATATGAACTTAAGAGTTATTAATAGAACCTAAAACTTCAGCCTTGAGATTTCTAGAAGGCCATCCCCAGGCTGCTTCTAAAGGGTACTACATTTTCTTAAGTGCGTCTGATCCATTAGAGTTTAGAACTGTAACGTCTGCGAGAGTGTGTCTGCAAATCTCCCTGACAGTTCTAAATCCTGTGACCCCTCAAGGCTGTGGGGTCTCGCGGGCTAGCCTGAGACTGACTTTCTGGAAACTGCCTGGGTCATTAACACGTGAAAGTGCAAATAATCAATCAGTACATCTCAAACCTTTGCTTCCAGGACTACTATATACATTTTAAAAGGTACTGAGGATCCCAAAGAGGTTTTGTTTATGTGGGGTAGATCTACTGACACCAGCTATATTGGAAATTAAAACAGAACATCTTTTAAAATATTTTACGTCACTTAAAAGTTACATTAGGGATCAGCAGTTAACGTAATGGCTATGTCACTGGACTCCCATGTAGTCGACCGCATTTCGGGTCCCAAACCTGGTGGCTTAAACTCACACTGGGCGCATATGTGTGTGTGCTCAAGATCCTGAGAGAAGAATGGAGGAGAAGGGATTGTGGCGTGGCCATCCCCCCTGGGGGGTGATTTCTCGCTTTCTGTCTCTCTATCTCTCTCTGTCTTTCTGGCAAGCGTACGTGGCCTATAGCAAAAACCTCTCCAAAACAAAACAAAACAAAACAAAAAGTTACATTAAAAACCCATTGCATATTAATACAAAAATATCTTCCTGTGAAAACATTTAGTAAAAGAGATTGATTTATAATTTTGCAAATCTCTACTTAACAGAAAAGTGCTAAATTTCCATATCTGATATAGTGTTTAATATGTACCATTACATTGAAGTATGTATTATAACAGTACTTTATATATTCAAAAAGTTAAGGAAACATGGGAATTATACAAAAGATCCAAACCACATTTCAAGAGATGAAAATTGCAATGTGTCAGATGAAAAATAAAATTTATGAAATGAATAGCAAATTAGACAATGTCAAAGAACAGATTAGTAAACTTAAAGATCTAGCAATATAAACTGAAAATCTATCATTGAACAGAAAGGGAAAAAAAAGATCTATTAACAAAGAATGGAGGATCAGTAAGCTGTGGGCTTAAAAAAAGGGAGGCACAATTTCCCAATATTTTTTCTTTTTTTTTTTTTTTTTTTAAAATTTTCTGCTATGG
>NW_006159935.1:624390-632792 GCF_000334495.1 Tupaia belangeri chinensis
GCGCCCCCCACTCTTGTGCCTGGCAGGATTTTTTTTTTTTTTTTTTTTTTTTTTTTGGAGAGGTTTTCGCTATAGGGCGCGTGCGCTCGCCAGACAAACAGAGAGACATAGAGACAGAAAGCGAGAAATCACCCCCCAGGGGGGATGGTCACGCTGCAATCCCATCTCCTCCATTCTCCTCTCAGGATCTTGGGCATGCACGCACATGCACCTGGCGTGAGTTTTAAGCCACCGGTTCCAGGACGCGAACCGTGGTCGACTATGTGGGAGTCCAGAGACATAGCCATTACGCTAACTGCTAGTTCCTGGCGCCTGACATGAGTTTTAAGCCACTGGGTCTGGGACTGGAACCACAATCCACTATGTGAGAGTCAGCACATAACTGCTACGCCATCTGCTGGTCCCCAATTTTTCAAATACAGTTTTTATTTCCCTGCAATTATTTTTCAACTTTTTATTAATTTGGAGCATTTTTTTCTCTAAGTCATCCTCTTGGATTGTAAGAAAAATCATGACAAGTTTTTACATAGAAAAATATGTCATGACTTTTCCAATGATCCAATATGTACCTAAAAGTGCTACGTGAAAATTCTTGTCAGCAATTCCAAGATTTGACTCATTTCAAAGTGAATTTTTATTAATGTTTTTTCTTGATGATAGCTAATATTTTTGTTTATTTTCATGTTTAATGATTTTTTTTATTGTTTTATGTAAAGCAAGAGGATAAACTGTGGAGACTCTACACTCTACCCTCTGAAGAGGCTGATTTGCAGCCTAGCAGTTAGGTAACTTGGCTATATTAAAACTGATTTACCTGACATTGGACAGTATATGGAATCTCAAAGTCCTTTTGATCTTCCAGTTGTTACTTGTCACCAGATCTCCTGGGGGATAGCATACCAGAGCCAGAGGTTAACCAGGATTTGGCAGAATTTACACACAACTTTCTTCTTCAATTCCAGCCATCCTGCACTCTGCATCCTTGGGTGGCAGACTACATAAATACACTCATCCACTTTGAATTCTACCTACTTTTGGTGACCATCCAGTCTTTCCAATACTCTTTTATCTGTACTTGACATCTGTTGGCAGGTTATCAGTATGATTTCCTCGACCACTATCAGTACAACTCTAGATCTTGTTTCTAACATCTGAACATTTTAAAAATAAATATCACTCTAAAATTATGTTAATTAACAATGTGTTTCAAAAGAACATAGAAGAAAAATGTAATTTTTTAAAATTTTTATTTATTTATTTATTTTTTTGCTACAAGTTACATGCACTTGCCTGAGACAGAAGCCAGAGAGACAGAGAGAGAAAGGGAAAGTGAGAAAGGACTCCCTCACCCCAGAGAGGATGGCCACACCGCAGTCCTTTCTCCTCCATGCTCCTCTTACAATTTGGGGCAGACATGCACACATACCCTGCATGTTTTTCAAGCCACCAGGTCCAAGATTCAAAATGCAGCTGCCTCTTTGGGATCTAGCACCTAAACCACTACACTGAAAAAAATAAAGTTATTTTTAAAACGTCCTTTGATTCTAATTTTTCTAATTGAATGTGCTATACTACATAGACTCAGGCATTGGAAAACTTGAAGTTTTTACTTTTTATACAGGTAGTTGGCATCTAATCGTGAGCTAACTTAAGCAGAAGTCACCAAGAATAGCTTATGCATTTACCGTGATCTTCAGTATCTGTTTAAATGTTTCTACACTTTATGACAGAATTTCAGATATCTCCCTTTGGAAAAAAAAAATCTGTCTCTACAGATTAAGAAGCACCATATTTTACTCTATCACACTACAGAATGCAATTGACTGCCGCTAAGAAAGAAATGGCATACCAACGAAAGGTATTATTTTTACCTTTCTTAGACTATGAAGCAAACTATCATTTAAACATTCCCACAAATGCATTACATTTAATAAGTTCTCTTGAGAATGTGGCAGCAAAGCTATTAAGATCTCAATTCGAACACAGACTGGTTTTATTCCCTGAGGGTTTGTTTAAGTTTAAAGTACTTAAGAAGAGAAAAGAAATATAATGCAATCAAGTAAAGAACACTCAGCATAACTGTAATACACTCAGCGGTAAATATATATGAATATAAAACTACTTGAAATGTATGTATAAGGCATATATTGAGTTGTTCACAAAGTCTTGACGCATTTTTGCATAGAAAAAATAAATCCTGACTTTCTCGACAACCCAATAGTTAATATCTAAACAGAAATATTAAATATTTCTTCCACTTCACATGGTTACATTTT
The DNA here is from genome assembly GCF_000334495.1 of Tupaia belangeri chinensis. NCBI lineage: Eukaryota > Metazoa > Chordata > Mammalia > Scandentia > Tupaiidae > Tupaia > Tupaia belangeri. The sequence continues at coordinate 626,667 of NW_006159935.1, forward strand.
AATTCTTATAGAACTCAAAACAATTGTATCGTTTTAGAAGAGCACAGACTTTGAAATGTGAAGACACCACCACTGCATCGCCCTGGCAGTGACCTAAGTCAGAAGTCTACAGTATGTCCCACACAAATCAGAAGACTGTCCTGCCCACAATGCCCTCACAGCATTTCCTTTGTAGTAGATGTTTCAGATTCTGCAATAGTTTGGTTTGTATGAATGTTTCCTTATTTCTCATTTATTCTATTTCCCACTTAGCTCCTAGAATTCAGGAACCATATGCATTGTGTTCAACACTGTATACTCATGGCCTGGCTCAGGAGCTGGCATCTAATAAATGTGTGTTGAATGAATGAATAAATTAGCAAATGGATGAATACATGGCTCACATGCATACCACATTATTTCTTATAAATCTTCCTTCCAAAATAAATTGTTGTTTTGATGATACAAAGTATATGTAAGTGTAGTGACTGTCACTAAAACTAGACATTTTATGATATAGAAGATTTTTTAAGTATTATAACCAGAGCTGGCCACATAGCACAGTCATTAAGTTAAACATAGAGAGACAGGTCCCACATGGCTGACCATGGTTCAAATCCCTATGGAGTGATTTCAAAAAAACATGCCAGGAAAAAAATAAAATAAAAAATAAAAAAATAAAAACATGCCAGGCATGCATTTGTGCATGCTCAAAATCCTGATGGAAAGAAGAAACAGAGGAGGAAGGATCACAACATGACCACACCACCACTGAGGGGTGCCTCTCTCTCTCTTCCCCCGGGGAGCACACATATGTGCACATACACACATACGCATGTATTTTTTAAAAAGATTTTTAACCAGATTTCCCCCCATAATTTCTAGCCACTGTTACACAAAATTGCCAATTCATACAATTTTGCAACATTCATGAATGTTTCAAAATTAGACCAAAGAAACATTTATTGCTAATAATTATAATCTTTAATAACATAAAAATCTTTAGGAAAACTCCACTAACTAGGAAAGCATTAGATTTTAAACCTAATGTCACATAGCCACACAGTAAAGAAGTGGCCACAAGGCCACAAAATAGTGCAATGACTAAGGAGAAGATAACAATAAGATATATTTTAGACATAAATATTTAAGTATTTTTACTTTAATAATTTTGCCAGTAACATAATCTCATCATCCTCTTAATTCACATAAAATTAATAAATTGCCCATTATAATACTACCTGATTCTCATGTATTTGTTATGTTTACAAAATTGGTAGTTAAGGGACCAACAGATGGCATATTGGTTACATTGCTGGACTTTACATAGTTGACTGTGGTTCAAGTCCCGAACCAGGCAGTTTAAAACTGAAAGCTGCCACATGTGCATGCATGCTCAAATCCCAGGAGGAACTGCAGAGCGGCCATCCCCCCAGGAGGTAATTTTTCACTTTCTATCTGTCTGTCTCTCTGGGAAGGCCACACACTCCATAGCAAAAATCTCTCTCCAAAAAAATGAGCTGTTCCCCAGGAGGGTAATTTCTCACTTTCCCTCTCTCTCTCTCTCTCTCTGTCTCCTTGGCACCCACATACATCCTACGGCTAAAACCTAAAAAAAATTTTTTAAATAATTTGACAGTTGATTTAAATAAATATGAGTATGTCAAATGCCAATTTGCATAAATAAAATCTTAATAAATTAACCAAAAGAATACAATCACTGACAATTCTTTATCTTTTTTTTAAAAAAAAAGCTAAATAGGGAACCAGCAGTTAGCGTAATGGCTATGTTGCTGGACTCCCACGTAACCAACCGCAGTTCGCGTCCCGGACCCGGTGGCTTAAAACTCAAGCCGGGCGCGTGTGCGTGTGTGCCCAAGATCCTGAGAGGAGAATGGAGGAGAAGGGATTGCGGCGTGACCATCCTCCCTGGGGGGTGATTTCTCGCTTTCTGTCTCTATGTCTCTCTCTGTCTGTCTGGCGAGTGCACGCGCCCTATAGTGAAAATCTCTCCAAAAAAAAAAAAAAAAAAGCTAAATAGACACCTATATGATTACCCAGCAACTACATTCTTAATTAGTCAAAAGAAATGAAAATACATTTCTATAAAGAGTTCTATATAAAAAGGTTTATAGCAGACATATTTGTAAAGCCAAAAATTGAAAATACTCCATTATATATCAAGATGGGAACACGTAAATACACTTGTTTTGCTTTATAAATATTATTGGAAGATATAATGTAACAATAACAATAATGTAATATATCAATACAAGCAATATCATAGATGAATTTCAAAAAAAGTATGCTCAGGGACCAGCAGTTAGCAAAATGGCTATGTCACTGAATTCTTACATAGTTGACCGCAGTTTGAGTCCCGGACCCGGTGGCTTAAACTCATGCAGGGCACATGTGTGTGCATGCCCAAGATCCCAAGATGAGAATGGAGGAGAAGGGATTGCGGCATGGTCATCCCCACTGGTGGGTGATTTTTCGCTTTCTGTCTCTCTGTCTCTCTCTATCTTTCCAGCAAGCACACGTGCCCTATAGCAAAAACCTCTCCAAACAAACAAACAAAAAATTATGCTCAGTGAAAATAGCCAAACAGTACAAGTCATATGTTTCCATTTTTTCAGGATTTTAGAACAGGCCAAACTAACTTAAAATAGATATTTACTTCCATGGGAAAGGCTGATAAAAGAGGAATACAAGAAAAATATAATAAAGCAATAGTCTCATCTCTGCTTGTTTAATCTTGCTAGATGGTACATGCACTCTCCAGAGAGAGACAAGGAGAGATAAACAGAGGTAAAGCACACCCATGAGGGATGGCCACACTGAAATCCCTCCTCCGCTTCTCCCTCCAGGACTTCGGGCAAGCATGCACAGGCCCAGTGTGCTTTCCAAGACACTGGGTCCAGGACTCAAACCACACAGCTGGCCATGAAGGATCAGCCGCCTTCATCACCATTCCACCGGTTGACCTGGAAATATTCCTATCTTGGAAAGTATTCATCACAACTGATTGACGGATATATATGTATATATATAAATATAAATATATTGATAGATAGATATAAAACACCTGAGTATTTCATACCTCAATCAATAATATTACCCAGATAACAGAATATAATTATTTTGTGATTGGAAAAATGTTAAATCATGACCTCAAGTATAAAATATAATGCTTGGGCCAGCCAGTGGCATGAGGAGGGCAACTGGATCCCACATGAATGACTGTGTGGTTCGATTCCCGTAGCTGGCTGAAACACGCCATAAGCATGTGCGTGCATGCCCAAGATGCCAAGAGGCGAGAGGTGGAGAAGGGACTGTGGCATGGCCATTCCCCTGAGGGTGCCGTCTCACTTCCCCTCTCTCACATGCATGTTCTCTCTCTGTGTTCCTCTCCAGGAAGAACGTGTGCTCTATCACAAAATCTAAATAAATAAATAAAATATAATACAATGCTTAAAATAACCCTCATAACATACTTTTTTATCTACGTTATACTTAGAAAAGAAGAGGCATTTATTATTATTTGCTCTGCTTTAACTAAACAGACCTATCTAATCATCATTTTTCAGACAGGACAGCTAGAGCGATCTTGAAGGCTTAAAGGCTCAAAAATATAATGTGTATGAAAATACTGTATAAGCTATAAAGTTTTAAGTTACATTATGGATTTAATAAAACATTTTATCAAAATTCATGTAAAACTATTCAAAATTCCCTTCCCTTGGATTTACATTTAAAAGGTTCTTTAGATGGTGTCAAGGGCAACTCAGAAAATTTTATCAATTCATCCAGCTTAGTTTGAAGATGAATAGATGTTATGTAGCAGGAACTATCTTAGTAAACACAGAATACTACTCAAAATGGAAAATTTATAGGTGAATATATACTCTTTAAACGAGTACTTTATGTCAGGGAGGAACTAACTGCCATGGACTCCAAGCCTTGTCTGTTGGGGCTGCTGGTGCTGGTTCACAAGAACTTACTGAGCACATGGTGGGAATATTTACACCATGAGAATCAGCAAGTGCTCCAGTTTAGGGCTTTCTTCCTAGGAATACCAGATGTTAGGCAATTATCAGCTCATCATTGTCTAAGCTACTCTAGGAAAGTTAAAATAACAAAATTGAATAACAAAATAACATACATTGAAACAATTGAATATAACTGTCTAAGAGGTCAGGTGGTATATAAAGTAAGCTAGAGATGCAGTGGTAATCTGTGATAACACTGTATAAGCTATCAAGTTTTAAGTTATATTATGGATTTAATAAAGCATTTTATCAAAATTCATGTAAAGCTATAAGGTTACAATAGATCCACAAAAGAGATTGGCAAGCTTTTTCTATTCTTACTTTACCCCAGTGTCAGCTCAGATTAGATAATATTAATGATCTTTGTACCACATATCCAACTGTATCAATATTTCCCAGAAGTATGACCTAAATCCTTGATGGGGAGAGTAGATTATGAAGTCATATCTAGATTTGAATACTGTTTCTGCCTTTACTGGATACATGACCTAGATCACGTTGCTTAGTGCCTCTGGTTCTCTTTTCCTTATATGGAAAATTATATTATCTACCTCACAGAGTTGTTTTAAAGTCTTAAATGAGGGAGAAATGGAGGAGAAAGGGTTACATCATGTTCATCCCCCATGGGGGGGGGGTGCCTCCTCACTTTCTCATTCTCTCTCTCACCATGATAGGGCTTATGCCCTCTAGTAAAATTTTTTAAAAAGAGAAGAAAAGGGAAAAGAAGAAAGCAAGTATATAAGCAAAAAATATCTAACAATATTGACAAATATTGATAAAATACTTTCTTTTTAGAGAGAAATTTTTGCTATAGGGCACGTGCACTTGCCAGAGAGACAGAGAGACACAGAAAGTGAGAAATCACCCCTCTGGGGGGATGGCCATATGTCAATTCCTTCTCCTCCATTCTCCTCTCAGGACTTTGTGCACGCACACACACGTACCTGAAGAGAGTTTTAAGTCACTGGGTCCAAGACTCCAAACACGATCAACTACATGGGAATCCAACGAAGTAACCATTACTCTATCTGCTGGTCCCAATAAAATAGCATTCAAACTCATGTGTGTTCAATAGAGAATCTGGTGTGTATTCTCATCATACTGCTATCCTCACCCAATTTAGCTATAAGATTACAATAGATCCACAAAAGAGATTGGCAAGCTTTTTCTATTCTTACTTTACCCCAGTGTCAGCTCAGATTAGATAATATTAATGATCTTTGTACCACATACCCAACTGCATCAATATTTCCCGGAAGTCTGACCTAAATCCCTGATCTGTTCAAAGGTAGGTCTGCCCACTAGCAGCACGGCCATCGTCTACATCATTATAAATGAAAACTCTAAGGCCCCGCTCCAGACCTACTGAGTCAGAATGAGAATTTAACAAAAGAACCAAGTGATTTATATACTAATTAAATTTTCAAAAACACTATTATTGATCATTAGATGCACAGGTTATGAATAAGCATTAATTAAATAGGGATTCATGGCAAACTATATTAGGGAAATGCTAACTTAAGTGAAGTTAAACAATTTTGTTTACTGTGGGTTTTTCCTGGCCCATATTCTATTAAAAAAACAAAACAAACAAAAAAAACACAGAATTAGTCTTACAAAAACATACCTTAAAATCAAAAGTTGAAGTAGATAAAATGACTGTAATATTTCTATAATCAGGCTTAGAGGATGTCTTTATTGTAGGGCTGAACGGGTGGATAACATACCCACCAGGAAAAAGAATGCTCCAGATACCCGACTTAAAACCCTGCAAACACTAGACTATCGGTTCCAAGGCCCTGAAAGAACCACCAGCTGGACGTCTACTAAAACCTATTTCGGACTTTTGAATCTACTGTGTTTGTGTGGTCTTATATATCTGCTTCTTTAGTACAGTGTGTTACAATGGACAGTAAAGATTTCAGGATTACATTGAAACTTTTTACAATTTTAAAATAAAGTAACCTGGTATACAATTTATATAAAATATGAATTAGGCTGTCAGATCTCACTTATTTCTGACTTAATCATGAATATAATTTAATTATAATTCAGGTAGCCATAGTAATATTAATACATGCATTTGTACATTAATTAT
>NW_006159935.1:633070-667572 GCF_000334495.1 Tupaia belangeri chinensis
CTGACTTAATCATGGATACAATTTAATTATAATGCAGGTAGCCATAATAATATTAAAACATGCATTTGTACATTAATTATATTTTTTAATTAAAAAAATATCTAATGTTGAGCTTCCACTGCAAGCATGAGAAAATAAATGAGACCCGACTTGTCCTCCCATGGGCATTAAAACAAAAACAAAACAAAATAAAAATAGTGCATTGGAAAAAAGATATTTAAAAAAATTGTTTTCAGACATTGACAACAGGTAATACAAAACAGTGACCGCTGAAAGAAAACAAATACACAATGTGATCCTCTAAGCTGTGGGGCGTTCGGTCTGGAAGAATTTCCAGGTGTTAAGAGGTCTCACAGAGCTGGGGGGAAGAAAAAAGACTAGTATTGGGGGAGGTTGGAGAAACTAGAATTTGCAGGGTAGCACTCACAGGGGATGGAACTACATTCACAAAGGGCTCTAGAAATCTTCGCAGGGCCCCCGAAGAGCTCACTCATGACAACTGCACATGCTGGGTAAAGCAGCATGAGGCTGAGCAAGAACAAGGAGGGGCTATAGGCTAACAGTTCCCTAAGGAGTCAGAATGCAGAGACCTCCTCCAGCACTGAAGGCCTTAGGCTGAGACTCTGAAAGTGTCTTGTCATAGCAGTAAAGCTAAACCACCTTAAAATAAACTAGATTTCAAATCCCTCTAACACGCCTGATCGTAAGTTAACTGCCTGATGCATTTAACAATCTTTAAAACAAGACGTTCAGACCCTCGGCTACATAACACTCACGTACACACCTAGTGAAAGATGTTAGGCAACATAGAAGAGGAAAATGTTGAGCATCTCTAATCTGAAAATATAAAATAAGAAATGCTCCAAAATCCAAAACTTGTTGAGCATTGATGTAATGCTACACATGGAAAATTCCTTGACCTCACGTCATGGTCACAGTTAAGATGCTGCAATACAGAAACACTTTATAAAATGACCTTCAGTTATATATGTAAAGTGTATGTGAAACATAAATGAATTTTACAGTTGTACTTAGGTCCCCCCAAGATCACTTGTTATATATATGCAAATATTCCAAAATCTGCAAAAAAAAAAAAAAAAAAGAAAGAAAAAATTAAAAAAATCCAAAAGCCAAAATGCTTCCAGTCTCAAGCATTTTGAATAAGGGATATTTAATTGGTATCAAGAATTATTAGAGAGAGAGAGAGAGAGAGAGGTTTTTGCTATAGGGCACGTGCACTCGCCAGAAAGACACAGAGAGACAGAGAGACAGAAAGAGAGAAATCACCCCGTAGGGAGATGGCCACACTGCAATCCCTTCTCCTCCATTCTCCTCTCAGGATCTTGGGCACATATGCACACACGCCTGGCATGAATTTAAGCCACTGGGTCTGGAACTAGAACCACAGTCGACTACATGGGAGTCCAGCGACATAGCCATTACACCAACTGCTGGTCCCAAGAATGATATTTAAAACTGATTTTAAGTTTGTTTATTTATAACTGTTTTAAGCTGGTACGTAAGTACTTAAGTTTGTTTTACTTCTTCTGAGAGAGAGACCAGCACCAGGTCTTTACGCCACCATGTACCCCAGCCTCAGCAAGCGCAAGTCACATGCTCATGCATGTGCACTCAGGTACACGGAAGCCTTGGGACTGAACCCTAGCCCTTCCCAGGCTGATCCAGCACTGCGGCCTGACTTGACTGCTGTGCCACCATCCAATCTGTGTACAGCTTTAACTGCTCACAGCAAGCATATGTTTGGGTTCCGTGCAGCTGTATAAATTGATCCAAATAGGTTTTGCAGTCTTCACTAAGAAAATCTGCTACATCCCATGGAAATAGGATTTGAGTTTTATAATTCATGATGGCTTATGAAATTATGTTAGTATATTTTCATTTTTATCTACCATAACATTTCTAAGTGTATATATCCTAAACTTATTTGTAACTAAAATTTTCCTTTAAAAATATGTATGATATTATGAAACAATATACTCCATATACTTATTTTTTTAATTAGTTAATTCTATTTATTATTATTATTATTATTATTATTATTATTATTATTTTCAGTTTGACCAGAGAGAGAAAGTGATAAGGCAAGCTACCAGGTCTGGGACTTTAACCGTGGGCAGTCATGTGGGAGTCTAGCATCTTAATCACCATGCCACCTGCTGGTCCTTACACCATATACTTACAAATATCTGGGAAAGCAATGATAAGCATGCCAAAAATATTTTAGTAGATAGGGCCAGAAAAAAAATTTGTAGGTTCGGCATTTCTAATCAAGAAAATATTATTTGAATAGATTTTTCAAAAAGAATCTTAATACTAGAGATGCCATTTCAAGAGAAAAATCCAGTGGAAAACCAAGAAAATTAAGAGAATCATTTAGCCAAAACAACACATTGGCTTGAAATATTCAGTTAAATCTGCTTTGAAAACTGTTAAGTCATTATAAAAATTACATTTTTGTTTTATCTTATTTAGTACTGCATTGTTGAGAAATGTGACTTTGTGTACATGTGTAAAATTTAGGTGGGTCTGAAGACAGAATATTTTGAGTCATTTTTTAATTCCCAACTACTTCAGAAGGTCAGTTGGTGAATCTTTCAATGGGCACAATAGAACTGCATTCATATTACCATTGAGACCTTTATTACTTTTGCATATATCAGTGCTAACAGAAGGTCTGTATTTCCCCTCATATTCTATCAACAGATACTAACCGAATCACATGCCATCATTGCAGCCCAGGAGACATCGCCTACATGACAATGCAAGCGATTTCTCTGAGGTCTGCAGTACTCTGATCCTGGTCATAGGAAGTATGCAAATAGAATACTGATTCAAAATTATTAATACATTGAAACACACAGCTTATAAACACATATTTAAAATTATAGGTCTGTCAACACCTAGACATCTTATACCCCCACGTGGTATTTCTATAGCTCCACTAAAAACCATTTCTTATATTTCATGTATTATCTCTTTTGTGACTTTTGTTTTAAATTGACGCTTCAAAAATCTCTTTTAGTGATCCCCAAATATTACCATATCAATAGCACACCTTTAAGGCTATTGATGTTTTAAATTACAAACTAACATTTTCTTTCACAATCTTAAAGCATAAAATTTATATGAATAGGTTTAATCATAAGACTTCAGATTATCTGATACTTAAAAATGTCTTTTTCATATAGTCTCTTAAAAATAGATTAAAAAGAGAACTCTAAATGTAATTTCTTCATATAGTGTCTGAAAGATAGATTAAAAAGAGAACTCTAAATGTAATTTGTGAAGTGTGGTACTGAACTTACAAAGATATAATTTTAACTGATAGAATCTTACTGTTGACATACAACATTTTAAGTATAGAGTCATTTTTATATTCAATTAAATGAATCTTTTTAAATAACTTAGAAGGTACTTTTTAAAAATATAATTATTTTATTTATTCATTCATTCATTTGATCAGAGAGAGACAGAGAAAGAGTGAGAAAGCAAGCTGCCAGGTCCAGGACTTGAACCGTGGTCAGTCATGTGGGAGTATCCAGCACCTTAACCACCACGCCACCTGCTGGTCCCGTCGAAGATACTTTTTAAAGTGTATTTATTTTATTTATTGTATGAGTGAGAGAGACAGAGCGAGAGAGAGAGAGACAGCATGCCACAACCCACCAGCAGCCTCTGCTGCCCTGGGTCATGGGCAACACATGCCCCTGCCACTCAGAGAGGTCTCTGCACAGTCTCCCGGAACACTCCCTGAGACTGCCACACTGAGAACCGCATTTGACCTCTGTGCACTGTTTTGTGCCACCCCCGGTAGGTTATTTTTAACTTCAATAATTCAATTATAGTGATTAGTTTCACATAGGGCCAGAAAAATAATTTGAAAATAGAATTATTTTGAAAGAAATTGATGAAATTGTCAAAGAACTTTTTAACAAAAAGAATGTTCCATAAATGCACTTGAAGAGCTATACTTTAAGTCCAACTTACTGAGAAGATAATGTTAGCACAGGCTATTTAAAGGATTGTAAGAAATAATACAATAGCTCTGTAATTCTCTTTGATTTATAAGAACAATTGAACACATGTGCCAACATAGTGGCCACTGATCTTCAATGAAAATGGCAAATTGCTTTATCTTAGTCTCTCATACGTAGAATTTTCTTTGAAACGGTGCTGTTTGAGAGCTTCTAGCTCAATGATGGCTGAGCAGGGACAAAGAGAGATCTGTGTTCTAGACCAGAACAGCTCCTGAAAGCAGACCTGAGGACCAAATACATCACACTCGCCAGGGAGCTTCCAGGACAGAGGGAGGGAAGAGAGACACTGTTAAAAAGGCAGAAAGTAAAGGTAAAAGAAAAGAGAGTCTCCCATAGCAAAGTCAGCTCACAGATGAATTGGAACACTAGAGGCATTACAAAAACATCAGTCAAAACACAGTAGAAGTTAGAGTTTTTGACAGCTCGGTTACCAAAAAAGTTCTGTTGAATAAGAGAATGAGTGAATTGCTGAGTGTATTAAACTATTATCTACTGAGATCAGCAGGTGACATGCAGCTAAGGTGCTGGATTCCCACATGGCTGCCCATGGACCCAGTTTCAGACCCAGCAACTTGAAAATCACGCTGAGTGTGTGTGAGTGCACACCCAAATTTCAGAAAGGAGAATGGAGGAGAAGGAATTGTGGCCTGGTTATACCCCTTGCGGGGGTGGGGGAAGGCAGCGATGATTCCTTACTTTCCCTCTGTCTCTCTCCAATGAACACATACGCCCATATGGTAAAAAAAAAAAAAAAAAAAGCTATTATCTAACATTTATTTAAACCATTCCTGTGATGCAGCTACTGAAGATACAACATGAAAAAAAAAAAAAAGAAATAAACAGTATCTGCCCTCAAAGAACTTCCTCTGGAGTGGTTAGAACTACATTCTATTTAGGCTTTACTTTGTATTACCTGTACATTCATTTATAAATAGGTTATTGTCTCTCAATTATTATGCCTTCTGCTAAGTGAAGATGAAGTATTTGCCGTATCTTCTTTGGGGCTTATTGTCATGGAGGCTATGCAGTCCATGGTTTACATTTCCTGTCTCGGCTGGCAGGTGGCATGGTGATCAAGGATGCCTGACTTCTACATGTTGCAACTGCAGTTCGAGTCCCGGATCTGGTGGCTTGCTTTCTCACTTTCTCTCTCTCTCTTTCACTGTCCATCTTTGTCAAATTAAAATTTTAAAAAGCTAAATAAAATAATTCTTTTAAAAAAATCCCCCCTTGATTTTTTCATTTTTTAACACATATGACACAACTTTTACATTTAGATGTAAAAAATTATGAAAGCAAGGAAAATCAAAACAGAAGCAACCTAAGGGCAAAAGAAACCTCTAAACCTCATCTATAATAAAACACCATTGAGAACTAGAAAAAAAAGTAACTAACAAGGACCCCATCAATCCATGTAAACCAGGAAACAAATCTATATAAAACTTAGATCCCGAGAACTAAAGAATTAGAGAGCATTCTGAATTTATCTAGCTTAACTTACTAGGTAACATATAAGAGAATGAAAGTTTTAAAAGGGTAAAAGTGGTTGGCATAAAGACCAAATGTCCCAGGGGAAATCATTTAACGAACAGTGTACTCCTGTGCAGAAAGACGGACTGGACGTTTGTGTCCTCCCTTGAAGTCCACACGCTGGAACCTAATCTCCAGTGCAATGGTATTCAGAGTAGAGCTGTGAAGGTAATCGGTCATCGGGATAGAGCCCCCGTGAACAGAACTGGTGCCCTTATAAAAGGGGCCCTATGGAGCTCTTCCCTCTTAACCACCACAGATCAAAGAGACAAGTAGAGGGACCAGCATTTGGCGTAATGGCTGTGTCGCTGGACTCCCACATAGTCGAACACGCTTGGAGTCCCCAACCTGGTAACTTAAACTCACGCCACACATGTGTACATGCGTGCCCAAGATCCCAAGGGGAGAATGGAGGAGAAGGGATTGTGGCGTGACCATCCCCCCCAGGGGTGATTTCTCGCTTTCTGTCTCTCTGTCTCCCTCCGTCTTTCTGGCAAGCGCACATGCCCTACAGAAAAACCTCTCCAAAAAAAAAAAAGGAGAAAAAAAGAAAAAGAAACAAGAAGGTGGCTGGCTAAGACCAGGAGCAGGCTCTCACCGGAACCAGCCATTCTAGCAAGCTGCTCTTGGACATCAGCCTGCAGAACTGAAATACCAGTTGTGAGCTGACGGTAAGACGCCCAGTCTATGCGGCTTTGTTATAACAGCACAAACTGCCGAAGGCACAGGCTCTCTCTTTTTTTTAGAGGTTTTTGCTATAGGGCACGGGCGCTCGCCAGAAAGACAGAGGGACAGACAGAAAGCAAAAAATCACACCCCAGGGGGGATGGCCACGCCACAATCCCTTCTCCATTCTCCTCTCAGGGTCTTGGGCACTCACGCACATGCGCCTGGTATGAGTTTTAAGCCACCGGGTCCAGAACTCGAACCATGGTTGACTGTATGGGGAGTCCAGCAACGTAGATATTATGCCATCTGCTGGTCCCTGATCCTTATTTTTGAGAAAATAAGCAGAGTAGACAAAGAGACAGAAAGCGAGAAATCCCCCCATGGGGAGATGGCCACGCTACAATCCCTTCTCATCCATTCTCCTCTCAGGATGAGTTGAAGCCACTGGGTCTGGGACTTAAATCACGGTCAGCTACATGGGAGTCCAGTGACATAGCCATTATACCACGGGTCCGGGACGCAAACCGTGGTCGACTACGTGGGAGTCCAGTGACATAGCCATTACGCTAACTGCTGGTTTCCCGGCACAGGCTTTCTTGATCAGCATACTTTCCAGGGATAATAAGCAAATTGCCTACATAGACCCTTTCAAATACAAGGCAAAGTCACCAATCCTCACTCCTGAACCCACACATTACTGATCAACCTTTCTCAACTGAATGGCCCAGACAGCCACTTTTTTTAAAAAAGAATTTTTATAGTATTTTTTATTTGTTAATTTTTTTAATTTCACCAGAGAGAAAGGGAGAAAGAGAAATACAGTGAGAAAGCAAGCCGCCCGGTCCAGGACTCGCAGTTAGACATGTGAGAGTTCAGCACCTTAACCACCACGCCATCTGCCAGTCCCTAGAGAGCCACTTCTAATGCACTGGATTTGAAAAGCACCTGTTTTAGAGCCTATTTACATGTACACAGAACTGCAGCAGGTGGAGGGGGAGGAATTACTTCTCGGAGCACATTCTCCAAAAGTGGTTCTTTTCAAAGAATCTAGAAGGTAAATATTGACAGATGTGTGATAAGGCTGATGAGAAGATGCTACAGGAAGCAAGCACAGTGTATACAGTATTGGCGACTGGGCAGAAAGAGCAAACCTAGCAGTCCTGACTGCTCTCCTTTGAAAGGCTTACTTGCAAGGCTGGCATCTGGGAACGTGAACATCAGGAGTCCCACCATTCCCACATTGATCAGAGTAGGCTCGCTGTGCTGACCTGTTAGAATAAACACTGTACTTTCTCTTCTTGGGTGCTAAGCCTCCTAGAGGCTTCCCTAGCTGGTAGCATTCCCACTTCCTGTCACAACTCATTGCTGAAGGAATTAACGCTCCCTGTGTGAGATTCCACTGGGAGAAGAATCTGGAAGCTTGTTTTTGTTTTCTATTAGGCATCTCCCAAGTGCCTTTTCCTTCCGCTGTAATAGACCATGGCCATGAGTAGGACTATGTGCTGATTCTTGTGAGTCCTCCTGGCAAACCATCCTACTCAGGGATGATCCTGGGCCCTCCCAACAGAGAGATATGTTAGGACGGAACACACAAAATAGTTTCAGTGTTCCAGCCCCTTCAGACTATGACCTGTTAGAATCAACTGGGGTCTAGATGAAAACCTTTCTCCATGAGCAAATGTGACAAATAAGAAAAAATTTTGGCATATTTACTGCAAATTTAACAAAGACATATGTCTGAAAAGATTCTACTACATTGGAAATTTATATTGTGTTGGGAACCAGCAGTTAGCGTAATGGCTATGTCGCTGGACTCCCACGTAGTTGACCGCGGTTTGCGTCCTGGACCCGGTGGCTTAAAACTCACGCCGGGCGCGTGTGCGTGCGTGCCCAAGATCCCGAGAGGAGAATGGAGGAGAAGGGATTGCGGTGTGACCATCCTCCCTGGGGGGTGATTTCTCGCTTTCTGTCTCTATGTCTCTCTCTGTCTGTCTGGCGAGCGCACGCGCCCTACAGTGAAAACCTCTCAAAAAAAATAAATAAATAAATTTATATTGTGAAAAAATATCAAGGAAATAATACATAGCATTTATAAAGAAGCCACAAGTTTTAATTTAGTCATCTCTCTTATGCTGTTAAATCAGATACATCACAGTGTAATGGAGGGCCAGTAGGTGGCATGGTACTTAAGGTGCCGGACTTCCACATGGCCCATTGTGGCTCAAGTCCCAGACCTGGCAGCCAGCTTTCTCACTGTTTCTCTCTCTCCCTCTCTCTCCCTCTCTCTCTCTCTGGCCCTCTCTGGCAAGCACATGTGCCCTGTAGCAAATTTTCTAAATAATAATAATAATAAAATTAAATAATGAATTCTTAAAAAAAAAAACCATGTAATGGATCCTTGATACACTAATTTTTTCTTAGTGGTATTACATGAGATGGAACTCCTTAAAAAGGCAGCTGAATTTTTATATTCACATTAGTAATACTTGTAACTGTTTAAAAACAAATTTACATTTTTAAAATCAATACACTAGGTTAATGTTGCTTGTACATCGATGATTTCATGTAGGTCAATGATTAAGAAAATCAAGGTTCTGTATAGAAAGATTAAAATAGGGGCCAGCAGATAGAGTTAGAGTTACATAGCTGGACTCCCACATGATCAATCATGGTTCAAGTCTCAGACCTGGTGGCTTGACACACACGCTAGGCATGTGTGCATGTGTGCCCAAGAATCTAGGAGGAGAATGGAGGAAAAGAAACTGTGGCATGGCCATCCCCCATGGGAATTATTTCTATTTCTCTCTCACTGTCTCTGTTTCTCTCTCCAGCAAGTGCATGCACCCTAAGGCAAAAACCTCTAAAGAAAAAACGAAGAGAAAGGTCAAAATAGAACATGCAATTTGTAACATGTGTAACTCATAATTACTATCTTAAAAAATACACATTTAGAGGTTGTTTTTTATATATTTCTACTATAGACTGTTATATAATGAAAATGTATTTCTGTAAAAGCACATTATGAATTTTATAAAACTATGTGAACATTACTGTTAGTTGTTCCACTTCAAAAACATTTATTCTTAAAAAGTGAGCCTCACAGATACTATGCACTCCTTTATTTAAATGATTTTCTGAAGAAAAATTTACACAACTCTACAGTATAATTTATTTAGAAAAGACACTGCATGATTTGAAAATGAGACAAATATTTTACAAAATGGCTTTTTCTCTTTTTAAAAAAGCCCAAGAGAATGCATTATTTTCTATTGAAGAAGTAGGTGAAAATATTTTTCACAACAAAAAGTAATAAACAAAAGAAAAAAGTTGCCTACTTTTCTAATGATACTAAATAGGAAATATTAATACCCAATTTAAGGAAAAAGAGCAAAACTGATAGATATTCTTGGGGAAGATATGAGAAAAAGCAGGATCAGTTTCCTAAGTACTCAGAATCATTGTTCATACAAAGATTAAACAAAGAGAGTAAGGCCTACAGTGGGGTAAGGTGCCTAGATCTCACATTCACCTGTGCAGTTGAGTCCTGACCCGGAAGCTTGAAAAACACACTCACTGGGCATATGTGCATGCTGATCCCTCCATTACACCTTGATGTGTCTGATTAACAGTGTATGCTCTCTCCAAGGAGAGCTGGAGAAGGGACTGTGGTGTGGCTATCCCCTCAGAGGGATGCTTTCTCTGTCGCTCTCTTGCTCTGTCTCTGGAGAGTGCACGTGTCCACTAACAAAATAAATAAATAAGTACACAGCAAACTCATTAAGGTGGCCAACAACTCCACTTCCTGTTCAAGGGCCCCTTAATCTCAATCGCCACATTAACTCCTTTTCTTTTTTTTTGGAGAGGTTTTCACTATAGGGCACGTGCGCTTGCCAGACAAACAGAGAGAGACATAGAGACAGAAAGTGAGAAATCACCCCCCAAGGGGGATGGTCACGCCACAATCCTTTCTCCTCCATTCTCCTCTCGGGATCTTGGGCACACACGCATACGCGCCCGGCGTGAGTTTTAAGCCACCGGGTCTGGGATGCGAACCGCAGTCGACTTCGTGGGAGTCCAGCAACATAGCCATTACGCTAACTGCTGGTTCCCTTTAACTCCTTTTCTTGACACCCAAACTGAAACTGCTTACTAGTCCAAATGGAACATGATCACCTAACATTCTGCTTTTATATTAAGAGAAACTTTTAACTACGATCACCTGATGACTGAGAAATTAAACTATTAGAATAAATGCATATGAGAGAGAGAGAACAGTTCTGTAAAGAGTTTTGCACTTGCAATGGCTTGGGCTTTACTGCGATAAAGCAGAACTTTCTTGGGTTCCTGTGTTACTCATGCACTTCTTCATCAATTATCACAGTTAATCTCTACTTCAAGAAATGTCCTATTCAACCATACTAATGCTAGTATTCAATCACAGTATAACTCTAGCTTTTTTAGAGTAAGATGGTATTCTTACTCGTTAATATAACTAACTTGGAAGCCACAGATACCTAGGTTTAAATCCTGTCTCTAAGACTATTTCTTTATCTGTAAAATAGGATAATTGTAGTTTCTATAACATAGCTAATGTTGAAATAAGATAATTCTTGTGAAGCACTTAGCTGGAACCTAGTGAACTCTGCCTCCATAGTTAGCTGATAACATTATGATGACAGTAATTGGAGCATTTATGAGTAAACCAGACTAAATTCGATTTGGACAATATGTATCTACACATGTGCATATGAGACCCAACAATTACAGTACTAGAAGAAAATGTACACACACACTCACTCATACACTTCGGGAAGTTGAGGTTTCTCCAAGCACAACACCAAGAATAAGTAAGAGTGATGGGATTGACAGGGTATATGAAAATGCTGTCCCAAATTATGGAATCGTGAACATTGGAAAACAATCAGGAAGGTCACTGTGACTTTCTCCCACGTTTCCCTCCTGACACTTAACTATGAAAGTATTCTCTGGCCTACCTTCCTCCAGAGTAGGGGATTTTAAGATCTTAACTCCAGATCGCTCCATCCTTAAACGCCAAAGGAACGAATGTCACACAGAAAAGTCAAGAAGAATCCGAGCAATCCTTAATACAGTTTTCCCTTGGTCTTTGGGTCTTTTCTCTCTCTCTCTCTCTCTCTCTCTCTCTCTCTTTCTTTTTTTTATAGCCCAAGGTGAGAAGGTAGGGTGTTTATTTTTGAAGGCTCCTATGCCCCATAAGACTTAAATAAGTCTCTTATGCTTTTCTACTGCAAATATTTTGTTATAGGGGTCTCAGCCATGAGCCTTGTGATGGGTGAAGAGAAAGTATTTTTCCTGCCTGTCCCCTCACCCATGCCCCAGTTCGTGTGTAGGAAGCTCATCTCCAGTGCAGGAAAATCAAGGGCGGCCGGCAACAGTTGCTCACACCTCTCCGTGATGCTGGAGCCACGTAAAAGATCAGGGTTGGGTCCGTGGGTCCCCCTGTACACACCAAGCACACATGAGCACATATCTGTGATCTGGACTGATCGGGAGGACGGGGGAGAGGATCACGGCGTGGGACCCTGCCGGGGTTGCCTTTCACACAGAAAAGTCAAGAAGAATCCGAGCAATCCTTAATACAGTTTTCCCTTGGTCTTTGGGTCTTCTCTCTCTCTCTCTCTCTCTCTCTCTCTCTCTTTCTTTTTTTTATAGCCCAAGGTGAGAAGGTAGGGTGTTTATTTTTGAAGGCTCCTATGCCCCATAAGACTTAAATAAGTCTCTTATGCTTTTCTACTGCAAATATTTTGTTATAGGGGTCTCAGCCATGAGCCTTGTGATGGGTGAAGAGAAAGTATTTTTCCTGCCTGTCCCCTCACCCATGCCCCAGTTCGTGTGTAGGAAGCTCATCTCCAGTGCAGGAAAATCAAGGGCGGCCGGCAACAGTTGCTCACACCTCTCCGTGATGCTGGAGCCACGTAAAAGATCAGGGTTGGGTCCGTGGGTCCCCCTGTACACACCAAGCACACATGAGCACATATCTGTGATCTGGACTGATCGGGAGGACGGGGGAGAGGATCACGGCGTGGGACCCTGCCGGGGTTGCCTTTCTCTCTTTCTTTCATTAAAGAAATAAGTAAGTAAATCTAAAGAGGAGAGGAGGGGACTTGGGAGGTGGAGGCAGCCAGATGAATGGAATTAGCGTTTCTCTCATGAAGGTCAAGGAGCTTGCCAGCCCTCCCACCACGTGAGGAGACAGCACAGTCTGAGAGCCACCCGCCAGGCACCGAACCTGCGGTCCTTGCTCCTGAACACCCCACCCTCTGGATTCCTAAATTACCCACTCTAAAGTTCCTGGTTATAGCAGCCCAAATAGACTAAAACATACTCTTACAATATAAACTATAAAGATGTAACAGGCATGACTACATAAAAATAAATTTTTGAATTGTGAAAAGCACCATAAATGCAGATATATGAATTGGTACAATGTTTTAAGGAAAATGTAAGAATATTTTAAAATGCCAGTAGATGTTATTTGATGTCTAAATATCACATTTATAAAAATATAATGAAATATAAATATAATGAAAATTATAAATTAAAAATGAATAAAAGATAAAGTGCTCATAGAGTATGCTGAAAAGAAGATGCCATACTTCAGTGGAAGAAAGTGATGGAAGTGAAGAAAGGAAGAAAGAAAAACATGGTTTCATTGTTCAACAACAGATGACTAAATTCTATGATTTATTCTACAGTGTGTGTAAATTATAAATTATAGCCATTTTAAAATTATGTTATTGAAAAAATTTTAATATATTGAGATACTCACAGGCTAGCCTGTGGCCTGGTGGTTAGGGCAGGTGGATCATACATGACCGACTGTGTGGTTTGAGTCCCACGCTTGGAGTCTTAAAAAATACACAGGGTGCATGTGCTTGTGTGCCCAAAATCCCAACAGGAAAGAGAGATAGTGGAGAAGGGGCTGGGGCATGACCATTCTCAATGTGGGTAGTGTGCTCTCTCTCTCTCTCTCTGGCACATGTGCCATATAGCAAATTAAAAAGGAAGGGAGATATTCATAATATATTGTTAACAAAAAAGTCAGGTTAAAAAGACAAGAAAGATATATCATTTTATTTATAGAGAGAAAGGCTAAATGAACATAGGGGGAGACATAAGAATAGGTGACTTTTCTTTTTGTTTTCTATTGAATGTATACTTTAAAAAAAAAAAGTGTATTGATTCCATGAGTGACAGAGAAAGAGATGGAGACAGAAGCACAGCACACCCAGCTGCTCCTGATACCATGATTCAACTTCAGCTTCTGGCCAGCTGAATCATGAGAACACACGTGCCAGGCACACTCGAGGTGTCCCCAAGTTCCAATGGTAGCTTCCCATGTGGGGCTGCCCTGCAGAAGTGCGACACCACCATCCAGCCCCGAAATAAAACTATTTTAAAAGATACTTGTAAAATGTACTGTGAACACATCAATGGACAAAAATTTGAGAGTCACATCCCATTATATAATTTCATGAACTACATCAGTTATATTTTCTATATATACAGAAATTTGGGGACCAGCACATGCATAATGGTTACATCATAGGACTCCCATGTAGTCGATCGCAGTTTGAGTCCCGGACTCAGTGGTTCAAACTTCATGCCAGGTGCATGTGCGTGCGTGCCCAAGACCCCAAGAGGAGAATGGAGGAGGAGGGACTGTGGCATAGCTAACCCCAGGGGGTGATTTCTCACTTTCTTTCTCTCTCTTTTCTTTAGGGCACGCATGTGCCCTAAAATCTGTCTTAAAAATAAGTAAATAAATACAGAAATTTCTACTTTACATATAAATTCCATGGAAAACATTAACTAAAGAAAATGACCAAATTTAGCACATAGTTTTTATTATATTTCAGAACAAAGAATTGTCTAACTCTCATCTAATGGCAGCATCTTGAAATATAAAAGAAAAATCCACTCATTACTAAAGATAATGTACATGAAAAGCTCAGACTGCTCATTTCCCGAATTAATCATAAGAAATGGAAAATGACTCTAACTGCAAACCACATATACCCAGTATTTTCAGAAGCATATGAAAGCAAAGGAAGAATTTATCTACTTCTTAAATGTGCTACTTCAAGTAGTGTGGACCTAAGTGTTCTAGATGAAGATAACCACGTCAAATATTAAAGAATATTATTAGAAGTCATTAAATCTAATTTCCACCTAAATATAAATGGAATGAATTAAAACACAGAACTAAATTTTCTACTTTATAAACTTGATGAATACATAACCATTTCCATTGAGCATCAATAGGTACTTATATTGCTTTGCTTAATTATTTTTCTTATCATAAATTCTGGCATATTGTAGAGTACCCTTGTTATAGACTGTAACTCCTTCAAAAACAAAAATGCAATTTTTCATAGCTTTAAATTATAAAAAAAGAAAAGTATGATTACTTGCAATTTTCTTCCATAACATATTTTAGTAGTTTCGCTGGCCAAATAAATAATCTGAATTTGTTTCATTTTCATTTCTTCCCTTCTATATGCCATAACAATTATTTTTCTAACTATTATAACACTTGCTATATTTCACCTTTTGTTATAGTCAGGCGAATTCATTCTGTCTCCCTCTTACCATGTTTAAAATGTATAAAGGGAGACCAGCAGTCGCTGGACTCCCATGTAGGTGACCATGGTTCGATTCCCAGACCTAGTGGCTTAAACTCACGCTGGGCACATGTGATGCATGCCCAAGATCCCAAGAAGAGAATGGAGTAGAAGGGATTGTGGTGTGGCCATTCCTCCGGGGGAGGAATGTCTCTCTCTGTCTTTCTGGTGAGTGCATGTGCCCTATAGCAAAAACCTCTCCAAAAAAGAGAAAAAAATATGTATAAAGGCAAGAAATGTGACTTGTTTGTCTCTGTACTTCTGATAGCATCCACTCTTAATCATAAAACCTGTTTCTCAAGTGCTAAATTTAATAGAATTTAGGCCACTAATATAAAACCTGACAAACACTCCTCCACGCTTCCAAGAAAGTCTTTTTATTTTTTTTTAAGAATTATTTACTTTCTTTAATTACTTCTTTTCATTTGACCAGAGAGGGACAGAGAGAGAGAGAGAGAAAGAAAGTGAGAAAGTTGCCAGGTTCAGGACTTGAACCTTGGTCAGCCATGTGGGAGTCTAGCACCCTTAATCACCATGCCACCTGCTGGCTCCTCCAAGAGCGTCCTGATATCACAATCCACTCCCAGCCTTCAGCCAGCCCCAGTTCACATGCAAGTGTGGTTGACTGGTGGACTCAGGCATGTCTCTGGACCTGAACCAGAAACTTTCCAGGGAGGGCACCCTTGCAGCGTTGTGTTTACCACTGAGCCAAGATCTAGTGAGAACTCCCTTATGGATTACTGATTTTCAGTAAAAACTAAACTTATTACTGGTTCTGTCAAGAACTTATTTATCTAACTAAAACTTTTAGACCAGATAAATGTATTCGTAATCGAGAATGTAAGCTTACTAATTATTAGTGAGAAACATATTCCATTGTACAAAATGCAGTCTCTCTGAAAGTAGAGATTACATTGTCACTTCGTCACTTACTCGTCATGGCAGCTCACCTCCCCTGTGTCCTCTGCCTCAATTGTACACAGTAGATGCTACGAATCATAATAAGATGTCTCTCAGAACTTCGGGGAGATCAAATAATTAACCATATATTAACCCAGGAGATACTTTTAGAGCTACATTAAGTGTCATATCATCATGGGGCCAGCAGGTGGCATGGTAGTTAAAGGTGCTGGACTCCCACATGGCCAACTATGGTTCAAGTCCCAGACCTGGTGCCTTGCTTTCTCACTTTCCAGCTCTCTGTCTCTCTCTGATCTAACTGGAAAATAATAATAATAAATAAAATTAAAATAAAATAATTATTTAATTTTTTAAATGTCATATCATCAGTGAAAAAAAGTAGGCATCATTAAATAATATACCAAAAGAAAACAAAATGAACTTATTTCTGTTTAAAGTCAAGGGCAGACTGAAAACATATAGGTTAATATTAGTGTAAAATGAAGAGAGTATATGATATTTAAAACATACATACACTGTGAAATCCCTTATTATTCAACTCACAGTTTTTATAGACAATCCATAGTTCATAGATAAAATAAAAATAATGTAAAGTATTCATTGTATGATATATATTTTATGGTTATTTAAAATGCTTCAAAGTTTGTATGAGATTCTCTGCTTATTTTAGGAAAATAAAAAAAAAAAAGAGAGACTATCTGCCCCAGAAGATGAATAACACAGTAAAATTTCCTTTTCTAAACAGAATGCTCAATTGGACACATTGTAAATACTTTAAACATACCCTTTAACTTACTATAATTAACTTAGTTGACTCTGCCTTTATCTTAAATAATAAAAATAAATGGTCTAAAAATAAAGACCATGTTTACACTTCTCTTTTTCACATAAACTAAATTTCATTTAAATCAATATTTTTTTTCTCTTTCTATCTTAAAAAAATGAAGAAGAAAAATCGCCTACTTAACAAAGGGGAAGCAGTATTTTAGCCAACAGAAAACAAGTCAGAGGGTTTAATTTAATCCTTTCTTTTAATTATGTTGCAGGATGAGACGCTTTGATAACATCGCTTTTTCCTTTTTTGCTTCTTTTTTATTTTCACTTTGATAATGTGAACAAACTAAACCTAAGGACACATCCAGAGCCTGGAAAAGATCATCGGGTGGGAAAATAAAGGCACATACAGGATTCAGTTCCAGGAGAAAGCAAACCCAAACCGTGACAATTCGGAGGCAGATTGGGAGCCTCAGTTAAGGAAAGACAGCCACACCCAGGGCAGCTGGGAGACCTGCTGTCAGCGGGTGAGAATGCAGCGCTACCTAGGGCCAGCCTAGCAGAGTGAAGTTAAAGCATCCTTAGAAATGTAAACTGACATGCATGATAATTCATTGTAAATTCAATGAGATCAAGCAGATGATTGTCCATCTATCAAGGGGGAGGTGTCAAAATAAGGTGCGTCTTCTCATTTGCTATTTTTCATAAATAAAGCTGTTCCAGAGGTGACCCTTATTTCTGACCCTAAGCACTATTTCAACATGGATGTTTAATGATAGGCATCTCCCTGAATTCTGTAATTATATAAAATACCTGTGAATATGTTTTCTAATTCTATTTTTGGTAGAGTCAGCAAGGTTTTGACTTCTAGATGCTTAATAAATGTTTACACAGTGCTTACAGAAGAAAAACGATGTGATTCTACATCTTTTAAATATTTAAGAACATAACATACACCCCCCTTGTGTAAGAAATATTTAATTTGGCAAAATTATCTCTGCTTTGGATTTAAAAAGATATGTGGTTTAAAATATTCATTCAAAAATATTTAGTCATTAAAGTTGTGTACGCAGTCCACAAAACTGGCAGTGCTGCTTAGATTGTTTTTTTTAATTTTTTATAAATACTTTATATCCTAAAAGTTTTCAGGATGGTAAGAGTCATAAAAGTATAATTCTAGGTAGCAATATTTTATGTCATTTCAGCATCATCATCAATTTTTACTTTCTAAAGATTTTTACAGATAGTGCAAAGGAATCCCAAGACTGATATTAATTATGGGTGATTAGGTGATTATCCCCCTTACTTTTTACTCATCCCAAGTGTTTTTAAAAATCACTGTAATTAGTAATTAAATTACATTAAAATGACTGTTTACCTATAAAAATGTCCAAAAGCTAGACTGATATTAATTATGGGTAATTAGGTGATTATCCCCCTTACTTTTTACTCTTAAAACCTAGTTATATATCTTTGGTTTATTTCATATATAAGATTTGTCACTACCAAACCTCTCATGGAGGCCAGCAGGTGGCGTGGTAGTTAAGGCACTAGAGTGGCAGCTTGAAAATCAAGCCAGGCACCTGCGCATGCATGCCCATGCCCAAAATCCAGAGAGGAGAATGGAGGAGAAGGGACTGCAGCTTGGCTACCCCTCAAGGCGGTGATTTCTCACCTCTCTCTCTCTCTCTCTCTCTCTCTCTCTCTCTCCCTCTCTTCCTCTCCCCTCTCTCTCTACCTCTCTCTGCCTCTCTCTCTCCAGTGAGTGCATGAACCCTATGGCAAAAACTTAAAAATAAGTAAATAAACTTTAATTTTTATAAACTATTTCAGATAACAGATTCAATCTGTATATGAATCATATTTAAAGTTGCACTATAAATAAAAACAGTAACTTGAATATACTAGCAACTAAAATAAATCATGTTTATGGCCAAAAAAATAGTGTTTATGGTATACAAAATAGAAGAATAGAGTCAGGGAAAAAGATAGGAGCAATAAAAATGACAGGAATCAATACCTTTTTCTAAACCAGGAAGTTGTTGGAAAGCATTGTGTGCAATAATGAATCCTGTTAATGACATCCCCAGATGGTGACAAGAAGATAGAGAAGACCCAAAGGACCCTTAGCTTGATGACTCTCACCAGCAAAAAGGCTAGAATTTCATGTTTCCTTTTAAGGTTTTTTTTTTTTTTTTTTTAAGTTTTTGCTGTAGAATTGTACAGTCAGTGGAGAGAGATGAAGAGACATGGAGAGAGTAGGAAAGTAAGAAATATCATCCCAGGGAATATGGCCATACCACAATCCCTTCTCCTCCAGTTTTCTCTTGGGATTTTGAGCACACGCACCCGGCATGATTCCAAGCCACCAGGTCTAAGCCTGGAATCGCAGAGTCAACCTTATGGGATCCAGCACCTTAACTCCATACCACATGCTGGCCCAGTATTATTAAAGACTATATACCTTTTTATTATTATTATTGTTGTTGTTAAAGCAATACATAGTTATTTTAAGAAATCTGGAATCATAGAAAAACAATAAAAAATCTTAGAAAAAATCATAGAAAACACTAAGAAGAATGTTTAAATTGTCTATAATCCAAGATCCAGAGACAAACACTAGATGCAGTTTGAATATTTTCTTCCTTGCTTTTTCTATGCATTATGGACATAAAATTTTAATCTACTTTGTACTGTACTGTGAGTATGATTGTGCATTCTATTTCTTCACTTAACACAGATAGCCCATAAGGTATTATAGGCGCATCAGTCCACCCTCATCTGAGGGGGCACACGAGTGGATGACTGAAACGAAAGTAGTGAACCCTACACATACTGTTTCCTTCTGTACATACAAAACTGTAAAGACATTTAATATGTAGATTAGACAAGCAAGAGGCTAACAGTGCATAACAGTAAGGTCGAACAGTTACGAGATACTGAATGAAAGCTGTCTGAGTATGGTCTCTCTGAACACCCTACTGTACTGCCCTTGCCCTGGTCAGACTGTGGTTGACCAGGAGCAACTGAAACTGCAGAAAGTGGGTCCACAAGTGAGGAGAAGTCCAGCACGCTCCAAAACCACCGTGCTAAGAGCTGTACAACATTCCACCTTTGGCTTTACCGTAATGTATTTCAAAGTTCCCCCATTGTAAGAATTTAGATTGTTTCTATTTTTATGTTTATATAGTGAATAATAAATGTTATCGTTCTGAAAATTTGTCTGTGTGTTATCAACCTCTTTGATTTTTTCCAAGAATTTTCTAATGTCTAGGTGAGAGCGTATCAAACTTACACACTACTGATATAAACTGCCGAACTGTTTTCCCACAAGATTATACGTACTTGTATTTGATCCTGCAGTCTGTGATGGTGGTTCTTTTTCTACACCATGCAAGGGTAACAGTTATACCTGGCCTAGAAATCATAGTTCTAACTGATGGAGGGAAATAAAGAGAGACAATAGGAATATGTCCAAGACAAAAGTAAAAAAAAATTACTGCAACTAATAAATTATTTTATAAATTTGAACATTTAACAAGGTTCTTGATAGCCATTAAATAGATTTGCTATATAATATTTAAGAACAAATAGCAACACATACACCTAGAAACAGCAACACATAGAAATACACAGAACTAATAGCAACGCACACTGAAACCTAGGCAAACAAAACAAGAAAAAACTCATTCCAGTACTTCTTTTTTTTAACGCATGAGAAAGCAAAAAAACAAAACAGAAGGATTACAATATATGTTTTAGTTTAAACAATAATTTATATAGGTACTATAAATGTAAAAATGACTAATTTAACAAACAAGTGTAATATAACTTTTTAATTAAAGTGAAGGAAAGATATTTGGGACTGCTGGGTATGATATCTTTTAAAAATAAACTCTCAGTCAACATAATAAAATCTCAGTGGCTAATATAAAGATTTAAAAATCAATATATAAGCACAGAGCTATTATTAAAGAAAAATATAGAACAACTGAAAATGGTTACCACTTAAGAGCAGGACTGGATTTGGGTAGGGTGAATGAGAAAGGTATTGGACAGTTTTATTTTATTCATTTTAAGCTATATGACTTTTAAATTATATTTATATAATACTTTCATAAAGTAATAATTCATTTGTTTTTTTTTTTAGAGGTTTTTGCTATAGGGTGCGTGTGCTCGCCAGACAGAGAGAGAGAGACAGAGAGACAGAAAGCAAGAAATCACCCCCCAGGGGGGATGGCCACACCGCAATCCCTTCTCCTCCATTCTCCTCTCGGGATCTTGGGCACGCATGTACACGTGCCTGGCGTGAGTTTAAGCCACTGGGTCCAGGACACGAACCATGGTCGACTACGTGGGAGTCCAGCGTCATAGCCATTACGCTAACTGCTGGTCCCTCATTTGCTTTTAATTTGCCAGAGGATGCTCTCCAGAGAAAGAGAGGGGGAAATAAGAAAGCCCCATGGGGCATGGCCACACCACAATCCTTTCTCCATTTCTCACTCCTGTCAGGATTTTGGTGCATGCAAACACACACACACACACACACACACACACACACACACACACAGTGTGTTTTACTAGGAACCAGATCTGAGATTCAAACCACAGTTGGCCAGGCTGGATCCAGTTGCCTTAACCACAATGCCACTGGCTGGGCCCATGATGATTAATTTTAAAAAACAAAAATGGCAAATAGGTTGTGGAGCAGCATAGCACGACTGAGTGAAAAAGCAGATACTGCCAATCATACCTACCTACCTACCTACCTATGGTAATGTCTATATATTTTGATCTTCGAAAACAATGAGCATGGTATTACCCTTAATTTGATTGTCACATACTGCATACATGCTTTGAAAATCCATGGTGTACCCCACAAAGTTGTAAAACAATTAAATGTAAATATAAATTATAAGCTAAAATGGAAACAAAATAATAAAACTCGCCCTATGATTTTGTTCTTTTGGAAATGAAACTGAGAAAGAGAGAAAAACGGGCAGGAAGGGAGAGAGAATGAACGAGGGGAAAGCAAAACAGAAACTATTGGGAAAGCAGTCTGCAGAGCATCTTAGAAAGCAGCTTTCTTAAAATGTTTTTAATTAAATGTAAAAGAGGTAATCAAAGTCATTTAACCTGATTGCTAATTAGTGTCTCCAGAATGAGTTAATAGTTGTGCTATATTTGTAAATAAGAAATCAGGATCGGTACAATATAGCTTAATTATGTATGCCGTGTTCCCTCCCTCACGCCCCACCCATCCAGTCTCCTTTGTGGAGATGAAGTCCTCCATGATGCCCACAGCTCGCTCCCAGCCTGCCTGCCTCCGATCCAGCTCAGGGTGGCATCCCAGAAGCACATGTCATCATCAGTTCATGGCCAGCTCAAGAACTTGCACTAGTCCATGACTTAAATCTAAACCTCTCTGTGTGTGGGGACCGGACAGTGGCAGGGGGGACAACGGGATGCTCTGCCAGGCCCATCTACACGGACGAGTTCCGGTCACATTTGGAGACCTTCCTGAGTACACTGGACACGCCTGTGCCCGTGACCCAAGTCTAGCCAGGGCTGGGACTGCATCTGATCAGGACTCTGCGGGTGCTGTCAGTCAGTCAGTCACTCTGTCTCTCTCTCTCTCCCTCTGCTTTTTTAGTCATGGAAAAACAAATGAATAATCAAAAGAAAAAAGACCCGGTTGGAAGTTCTGCCTGCCTCCGACCCCTCATCTTTCTCATTCATGGAAGAAAGAAGCTTGTTTCAAACAGGGACCAGCAGGTGGCATAATGGTTACATTGCTGCTGGACTCCTACATAACCCGCGAGAGTTCAAGACTTGGACCTGGCAGCTTGAAACTCATGGAAGACCCAAAATCCCAAGAGGAGAATGGAAAAGGGATCATGGTGGGGTGCGGGGGGTAGGCAGGGGCAAGTGATTTCTCACTTTCTGTCTCTCTGTTTCTTTCTGTCTCTCTAGAGAGTGCATGTCCCCTATAGCAAAAAAATCTCTCTATAAAAAAGTTTTAAATAAACAAGTAAGTACTCTGTGATTTTGAAGACCCTGACTCTACCTACTTCTCACACCCAGTAACTTCCCAGGTCCAATCCTCCGTTCCAGTCGCTCATGTCTCCTTCCTGCACTGACCTCCAAAATGACACCCAAAGAGAGGGCCTCAGAAGCATCCCCACAAAGTTTCTCTGCTCTTCTCTTGCTCTTCTTTTTCTCACTTCTCATTCCTTCTGTACCATAGTAAGCCACAGAAACCAGAATTCCTCTAGCCCAAGAAGGGTCACAGAACCCTTTTTCCCTTCTAATCCAGTCATCAAACCTAGAAATATTACTCTACCCTGCTCTCACCTTTCTGTGTATAAGCTGACCATAAAGAAAGTCTCTGATCTGCCTTGATCAAAAGCAGGACACAAGAATCTCCATTCCAGGCAGGTTCCTGTCTTATACCCAGTAAAAAGATTGCTACAAACATAGGCCCAGAAAAATCCAAATGCAAAGGCGTGGTTGGGTTTCCCCCACTCAGTCTACTACTGTCAGATCATTCCCTTCTTGTTCAATCACATTTCCTCTTCATCAAATCTGAACATAAAAATGAGTAATTTCCCCTGTATCATTGAGCTTTTATTTCTGAAGCCCTTCTTGTCACATAAATCACTAATTAAATAAATGTGCTATGCTTTTCTCTTATTAATCTGTCCCTTTTTAAAATGGAAGTGTGGGCTGTGACCCGTAGGGTGGGTGAGGAAACGAACCACACCCTCCCACTCCTGCACATGCTCTGTGGTCATGCCAGAACGTTCTCTGTTTACCTCCAACCTCCCCAGATTCTCCTCATGTCATGTCCAGCTCAAGCCACATCGCCTTGAAAACACCCTCTCTGAAAATTCCACAGCACACGTATTTAACCTTCCTCGAATGGCTCATCCCTCTCCTCATAGTTAGTGTCTATGTAAATATGCTCCAATTCGCGAACTTCGTGTTGTTTTTACTGCCTATTCTATTTTCCTATAGTCATTGTGTAGTACGAAGCATAGTGAACTCCTCTATATTCTATAATGGCTAAAGTTATAAATCGGACCCAGTTAATGCTTGATTGACTGCTCTGAAAGAAATACTCCATAGCACCCAGTACACGGGCCACACACTCAGGATCTGTGGACTGACGGACTGAGTACCCACTTCAAATTCACCAGATAAACATACCGTACTTATAAAGCTGTCGGATCCCATAACGTTTTAGTGCCCCTGTTATTTAACCATCACTGTTCATTTTCCTGACATGAGTCCATTCTTTTTTTTTTTTTTTGAGAGATTTTCACTGTAGGGCGCGTGCGCTCGCCAGGCAGACAGAGAGAAACATAGAGACAGAAAGCGAGAAATCACCCCCCAGGGGGGATGGTCACGCCGCAATCCCTTCTCCTCCATTCTCCTCTCGGGATCTTGGGCACGCACGCACACACGCCCGGCGTGAGTTTTAAGCCACCGGGTCCAGGACACGAACCGCGGTCGACTACGTGGGAGTCCAGCGACATAGCCATTACGCCAACTGCTGGTTCCCATGAGTCCATTCTTTAGCACATATCAAACTATGTTGTTACACGTTCCAGTTTTCTAGTTTAGGAGAAAAAAAATCAGTATATTAATTTTTAAAATCATTCAGATATATGGTAATAAAAAAGTCTATCTCCAGTTTCACCACTACATTTCTGCTCATAATTTATGCGGCCTCATTACCAAGTAAAATTTATTTTAATGGCGAGTAAGGCATAGTAGGCCATGAGAGAAAGAATGAAATTCCTGTTATCTGAATTGAATTTTTTAGAAATAAATATGCAATAAATTCCAGAATTTAAAAAGAGCAATATGGTAAGAGAAATAAATGTAAGGGAAACTTTACATCCAGTGGGCACAAAGCCTTACTTCCAGTAGAACAACTATGTGTCTTAAACAGAAACTACGTCATTCTATTTGACAGATATTTTATTTTTCCTCTTTTACCTCCATATTGCAAAAGGGCTGCAACTACTGAGAGAACAGTCTATTGAATTTTCTATAGACAAATTAAAATACCTATCATTATGAAAACCCACATGTAAAATCCCTAGTCTCCAGGCAACAGGTTGTCAAGAGCCACACTGTATTATTGAGAAAAGGCTTTGTCCTAATGCAAAAGAACGGCTTTGGTTTCAGTTCTTGGAAATTTGTGTAGCTACACTATATTAAAGGAAGCAGCCGCCAAACTGCACATGTTAGCATGAATGGAGTGGAGGAGAGTTACACTCTTTTGTATAGACAATTAAAAACAATTAGTTTGCCTTGTCAACAAGCCAGTTTCTAATGTTGTTGGTAAAATTCACAAGAAGTCTTTCTGCTAGCAGCATGCTTGACCATTGTCGCTGTCACAGAAGAGTTGGTCTTGTCCCACTTGCTCTGCAAATTTTTTAACAATTACCTTTTGTAACGAGAAAATTTGGCACAGAGACTTTGTTAAAATGCACATTGAGGCTGTCTGCCAAGGTACAGTCACAGAACAGGTGCTGTCAGAGCCAGGAGGCAGAAGGAAAGAAGGAGACCAACAGACAGAATAAGCACAGGAAATGACCCCACACAAGGGAGCCTTGGTTTCATGCTGTCACTTGCACCTGGCCTACCCCGAAGCCAGACTTGACCGAGCATCCAGCTGACGGGCCTGGCCGCATACACTTACCTTTTTCTAATTTATTTCTCTTATGAGAATAAATTCTATTTTGTGAATCTTTGGCACAACTCTCTTCATCAAATATATAAAGAATTAGGGGTTTTCCTATTTGGTTGAGCTCTGTTTTTTAGTATGTTTGTTTTGTCAGTATTTTTTAGAAATTTTTTGCAATAGGGTGAATATACTCGCCAGAGAGACAGAAAGTGAGAAATCACCCCCCCACCCCAGGGGGGATGGCCATGCTGCAATCCCTTCTCCTCCGTTCTCTCAGGATCTTGGGCATGCACATACATGTGCCCGATGTGAATTTTAGGCCACCGGGTCAGGGTCTCGAACTGCAGTTGACTGTGTAGGAGTCCAGCAACGTAATCACTATGTCATCTGCTGGTCTCCACGCTCTGTTTCGTTTGTTTGCTTAGTTTTAGCTTTTGTTTGTTTGTAAGATTTTTGCTATAGGGTGAAGAAATTACCCTAAGGGGAGATGGCCATGCCACAATCCCCTCTCTTTCATTCTTCTCTCAGGATCTTGGGCATGCATACAAATACACCTGGTATGAGTTTCAAGCCACCAGGCCTGGGACTTGAACTGCAGTCAACCACATGGGAGTCCAGCACCTTAACCACTATACCACCTGCTGGCCCCTTGATTCTGTTTTTAATATTAATGAAAATAATCATTTTATCATATATTAGAACTCTTTATTTTTGTTACAGGTGCCATATATCTGATAAGGTATTATAAATTTTTGGATCATTGGTTTGGACTCTTTTTTAAGAATTATTTAATTAATTTTACTTATTATTATTATTATTACTTAATTTGTTAGAGGGCATGTCCACTTACCAGAGAGAGACCAAGAGAAAGAGAGGATAAGCGACCACCAGGTCTGAGATGAGAACCGTGGTTAGCCAGGTGGAAGTCCAGCACCTTAACTACCATGCCACCTGCTGGCCCAGTTTGGACTCTTTTTACATTAAAAAAAGAAATCAAATGTTTATTTTAGATACTACAAATCTGTACTTTCTGCTAAAGACAAAGGGTCATGCTTTTGCTTAAACACATTTTCGTGGGGTCATGGAGATGTTTAGAATGCCTTTGAGGTTCAAATATGGTCTCATTTGGCAATGTTTCACTTGGATTCACTGTAGCCCAGAGAGGCAGGACTGCTTAACTGAGATCAGACACCAAGTGTTAGAACAGACGAAGGGTCGATCTTTGAGAGGGAGGGTACTGAGTTCCTACACAGTCTTCCCGGAGCGAAGTCCCTACTGCTCAGTGTGACTCTGTAACGGAATGGCCTGTGCTCAATGCTCTACAGTTCTGTTACTCTGATTTCTGCCATTTTCCCACTCTTTCACGAAACTATTTAAATGTGGTTTTGGGGGTTTTAAGGTTTCTTAGATTTTTAAAGGTGCATGCGCTCACCAGAGAAAGACAGAAAGAGGCAAAGACAATCTCTTTCCCAAGGAGGATGACCTTCCCACAATCTCTTCTCCTCTATTCTCCATATCTCCAGCCTGATTTTTCAAGTCTGGGACTCCAAAAGCGGTCGGCCATGCAGATTCCCATGCCTTAACTCCCACACCTGCTGGCCATTGAATGTGGCCATTTTTAACCTGCATTTTGACTGAAAACAAGCCAGATAAATGTCCGTTATTTCATTTCTTTGAGAACTGCCTCCTCTTCATTTGACAAAACATTAAGTTTACACTGCAGACAACAGGCCAAAAATCAGTTCCTCTTAGACTGACAGTCTCTCTGTGCTGGTTGGCATCCTGAACAAGCAGACCCCAGCAGCACATGCCCATACTCCTAGCTAGTCAGGAAAGTGAGGCTGAGGACCAAGGTATGACAAGATACGATCAAAAACGTCTTTGTTGGGGCCGGGCCCTTAGCGCAGTGGCTAAGCTCTGTGCACTAAGAGCAAGATCCCATATGGCCAACTGGGGTTTGAATTCCGACTCTTGAAACTTGAAAAGCATACCAAGTATGTGGGTATGGATACCCAAAATCCTTACAGGAGGGAGAAATGGAGGAAAAAATGAGTATAGAGTAACTATGCCCTGTTGGGGATTGGTTTCTCTCCTTCTCTGCCTGTCTCTCCTTTTCTCTTTCATGACTACATGTGTCCTGACAATAAAAATGTGTTAATAAAAAATAATAATAATAACAATATTTATTTTGTATTTTTGCACTATACTACATTTTTTAAAAATTTTAAAGGTTATTTTGTTTTATTTTATTCATTATTATCATTTCGTTTTAATTTGACCAGAGAGGGACAGAGAGAGAGAAACTGAAAGCGAGAAAGCCAGCTGTCAGGTCAGGGATTCAAACCATACACAATCAGCCACGTGGGAGTCTAGTGCCTTAACCACTATCCCACCTGCCAGCCCCATGATACCACATTTTTAAAAGACACTCTGCTAGGACGTGGCATGGTGGTTAAGGGCGTTGTACTCCCATATGGCCAACTGCAGTTCGAGTCCTGGACCTGGAGACTTGCTTTCTTACTTTCCCGCTCTCTTGCTTTCTCACTTTGTCTGATTCTCTCTCTCTTACTCTTTCCCTCTCTGGTCAAATGAAAATAAATAAATAAATACATAAATACATAAGTTAAGTAAAATAATTCTTTAAAATAAAAGCCACTCATTAAACAACTTTTCCTACAAAATAAGTCAAATTTATCTTCTTGGTACATTATCTTATTATATCTGATTAATTTAATAATAATTATTTCTTCTATCCCTGTACAGAAAACAGTATTTTGAGTATATATTTTCTGGTGGGAGACAAATAAAAAAAAAAAAAAAGAAACAGAGATTTATTATTTCTTCCTTTGTCAAAATTTTTCTTTACATAGTCTATGTTTCCTGCCAACCTTTTTTTTTTTTACCTTGTTTAAAGAGACTGGAATGATGCATTATTGTTTTTTCCAAATTGTTTCTTTCTACAATTGCATTTTTAAAGGTTTTCCTTGATAGAGACCCTCATTATGAATCTAAAAGTAAAGAGAAGATGTGGAAAGGAAGTTTTCCAATTGTAACAATTGATCAGGAAAAGAACAATATATGTTCATAATTGTCAATCTTTGAGAAAACCTCTGTTGGGTCAACCTATCCATTTTCTAAATTTTTATATTCTGTTTTACTATCCTATACTATAAATATTGAGAACCTGCTATGAGAAAAATACTGCAATAGATTCTGGGAAATCAGGGTCCTTGATTAAACCAGGTCCTTGCTCACAAAAACCTCATATTCTGGGAGATACATTCTATCCATGTAGGTGTGAAGGAAGAACGGTCTGCTCTCCATAGTACAGTAAACTGGTACTGTGAGAATGCCATCTGCCTGACTTGAAGAGGTAATATAATAGCACACCAAGTTTTCCAGTTTAACTGGCATGTTCACAATTATATCTGAGTTCTAAGCATGGCTCATACAATATTCGTGATACAGACCTTCCTTAACTTGTTAGTACAGATCGCTATCTGAAATATTATACATCAGGCATCAAGAACTACTTTGCAGCAAAAAATTAATATTCTTCCACCTTTTATGGCCCCTCACTGCCTAAACAGCCAGCCTAGCCTGGCTCAGTTTCCCACATCTCGTGTCCTGTTGCGCCCACACCATCCACACAGTTGAACACATCACTCTCTGTGGCACCTGCCTGTGTTCCTGACTGACTCCAACTAGACTCAAAACTCTTGAGAAGCAGGTACATGCTCTTTGCTGTGACAGACATGACACTTAATAGTGCTCAATACGTATTTGTTGAATAAATGAGTGAATTGCTTATACTTCCAATTTATAAGATAAACAGAACAAAACAGAGCATTGGTTTGTTTTTTTTGGTTTGTTTGTTTTGCTTTTTTTGGGGGGGCGGGAGGTAGAGGCTTTTGCTACAGGGTACGCGCACTTGCCAGAAATACAGAGAAAGATGAAGAGACAGAAAGCAAGAAATCACCCCCCAGGGGGGATGGCCACGCAGCAATCCCTTTCTCCTCTATTCTCCTCTCAGGATCCTGGGCACACATGCACACACACCCAGCATGAGTTTAAGCCACCGGGTCTGGGACTCAAACGGTGGTTGACTACATGGGAGTCCAGCGACATTGCCGTTATGCCAACTGCCAGTCCTGAGAAACAGAACATTTCTAATTTGTCCATTCCAAGATCTTTTAAGTCAACAGCAGTAAACTAAATAATCTCAAAAGACAGCACAATCTATAACTAATTATACTGATTAAAATCTCT
This sequence comes from Tupaia belangeri chinensis, assembly GCF_000334495.1. Taxonomy (NCBI): domain Eukaryota; kingdom Metazoa; phylum Chordata; class Mammalia; order Scandentia; family Tupaiidae; genus Tupaia; species Tupaia belangeri. The sequence goes on from NW_006159935.1 coordinate 662,653, forward strand.
TAAAGCATAATTATATGAAGATTTACTTTCCTTTAATTTAATAACGATAATTAAAAAAAACAGCTAACAATTTCTAATTAGCTGGGGTTTTTTTCTCTAAATCCATATTAGGATTTAAGTACCACTGTGATACATTTATATAAACGAATTCATATCAATTCATATCATTGCATAACACATATATAGCTCAGAGAAAATCCTTCGTGATGCTAGTGTGATGGCAGTAGTGCTGGATAACTGGCTTATGATGATGGGATAATGAATGTGTAACAGTGAGGTTATGTGTAAATTATATGGAAAGCATATATTCAAGTAGATTTAGACACTTAGGAGTTTTTTTTTCAAAATCAGAAAAATCATACCCAGATGTCTTCTTTACAATAATATTATTATTTTCATTAATATTATATTAAGCATAATAACAAGCCATTGTATTGGAGAAGAGAATGTGAAATATAATTATATAATTTTACAGTGCTTTGTAACGCATGGAATAATTCTCCTAAATGACCAAACAGTAAGTGAAAGATTGACATCCGAATGCTTCTTGACAAAAAGAGCAGTTACATAGAGAAGGAGGAAAAAGAGTTCTTAGCTTCTCTAACTGTTGAAACAGCTTTACAAATATTTATAAAAGGTCACCAATAGAGGGCTTACCTGGGGTCAAATGAAAGAGGCCCTAAACCATCAAAAGCTATTTCCAGTGTCCAGCTGGGAGATCTAAAACAGAGAGTAACAAAGACAGTTTGTGACAAAGCTGACACGCTGTATTCTGGAAGGAGTGAAATCAATTGTGACATTTTTCATTTATTTGTAAATGCCTCTTTGGCAGTACACTCACTCAAAACGACAGTTGCTTCTTACAGAATCGGGGAGGTGATGGTAAAATAGAGAAATCCTGACAGCTCTTTAATGAGATTCTGCATTAGGGCTTTTCTAACACTTTCACCCAAGAAGGAGCTTGCCCTTCATTTTCAATATCATAACTCAGTAATTTGGAAAATGTTATCTCTATGAGAAACTAAACCAGTCAGCCCTTAATAGCAATTGCTCAGTTTATTTTCTCCTTATCTTTCAATTAGAAGAAAACATTCTAAAGCAAGTATCTAAATAAATGCCAGTCATACAGACCAATTATCTCTTCTATTAAAGAATGCTGTTTTTATTAAAAAGAGCAATATGGAGTGTGACAGAACAACTCCAGACATACTTGCTGGTAAGTCAACATTTGCTTGGAAATTTCTGTGAATACAATGTAAGTTGCATTTTAAAACACTTTAATTTTTATATGTTATGTTCCTAAGAACAAAGAACTTATTGGCAAGGTGAAATTTCATTAGTCTTTTTAGTGTGCGTAACTCCAAATTAAAACAATCTAAGGAGTCCACTTCATGCAGTTGTGCTACTATTCTCTGATCATACGCTAACTGCCTGGTGAGGTCTCAAAGCAACCAGGAGGAAATCCACGTCTAAAAAAAATTAAAGTTTCTTCACAATCTAAATGATGTATAGCGATTTAATGTATGAATAATCAAAAATTTAAAAAAAGAAACCTTAAAAAATTAATTATAATGTGCAGAGAAAATGTAATACAACCCAGAATCAAGGCCAGCATTGACCATCTATAAGACAACCAGTAGATATTTGCTGAGCTGAAAAACTCAATAAATTACACAGGGAGACTTTAAAAAGTTTGTGGAAAATGCATTTTATGAAAAATCTAGGCATGGATTTCAAAATTTTTAGTACACTTTCTCTCTCTCATGAAAGAAACATTTTTAAAAATGCAATGTCTATGTTCAACTCCAGACCAGTTAAACCAGTTAAAACGTTCCCCAGTGGATTCTAATGAGCAGCTAGGGTTGAAAACACTGGCCTAGAGTTTAATACTTTCTTTCTCCAATAAACCCTTTTGGCTTCACAAACAAAACATTTGTCTCTTCTTTGCTAGAGCCCTGATTCAACTTCATTGCCTTGTTTTCCCAAGCTATTCTGGAGAAGATGACTGTGTGTCTGAAGTCAAGATAATCCTCATTAGGTTCAACCAATCATGGTGTGATCTCATTATCTGCCAGAAATTGATACTGATTCAGGGATATATGTTACACATTTTATATATATTACACATTATACACACACACATACTACACATACATACATATATAGGCATATACATACATACACACACACATTATCCACCTCTAGACAATTAGGTGGCAGAAAATTTGTTCCAGGGACTTCTAGTAGTTTTTCACCCTCCTAACACAATTCATTCTCTCCTGCTATTGCAGGTAAATGTGATGTCTGCAACCACCCTAGCCACCGTATGAACCTGGAGGAAGTCAGTCTGTGGAAAAAGCCAATGTAATGAGGATGGAGAAGGAGAGAAGGAAACAGTGCGGGGAAAATTCATTCAGATACTGAAATAATCTGCCCACTTGGGAAATTGCTATATAAAATAAATTTAAACTCTCATAGCATCCTGAACATTAAACCGAAAAAGCATTCTACCTCCAGTCTAAGGTCAGGTCAAAAATGTCTTTTGTTGTTGTTTTGGTTTTATGAATTAAACCAATTGGTAAAAAAAAAAATGTCTTACTTTTTCTTACAAATTATGTAATGTCTTAGTTTTACTTAAATAACTTTAGAACATTTTTTACTAAAAAAATTTTGTGTAACATAGACATAAGAAATAGTAGATTCTGGGGCCGGCAAGTGGCATGGTGATTAAAGGCGCTGGACTCCCACATGGCCAACCACGGTTCAAGTCTCGGATATTGGTGGCTTTCTTTCTCACTTCCTCTCTCTCTCTCTCTCTCTCTCTCTCTCTGTCTCTCTCTGATCAAACTGAAAAATAATAATGATATAATAATAAATAAAGCTAAATAAAATAATTATTTTTAAAAAAAGAAATAGTAGATTCTACCCTATGAGTACTTTTTTCTGAAGTATTAATTTATTCTCATTTATACATATATACATAATGTAGATTATTAAAATATTTTTCTACAGCACGTGTGTGTGCATATATATGTACATGTGTTTGCTTTTTCAAAGACTGCTGCCAAGCACATGATGTTGTAAAGTGGAGAAAAATAAGTTGTTTAATATGCAACTACAAAAATGAAGCCTCCTAATAATTTTATCTTTAATTGATTGTTTTTTTACTCTATTTTATACATTCAATCATTGTACATCCCTACAGCTTGTAAAATGAATTACCCAACATGAATACACTTCACACCAGTCTAGGTGAAGATATTATGCACGTTATCATCAACAAACAATCCTCCATTTCTGTGTCTCCCAAATGTCCTTCCCCTCTATTTTTCTCCTTGATTCCTTTCCTCTCACTCTCCCCCATCTCCCATCCTCTTCCTACACTGTCTCCAGTACCTGTAACTATTCTCTATACTTCTATATCCTACAGTCTTTCAGTTTCTGCCAGTATATATTAAATGGAGACATACAATGTCTCTCTTTCATAGCCTGGTTCACTTCACTCAGCAGTAAATCTTCCATATTCATCCACTTTCTACCAAATGCCACGGTCTTATTTTTTATGGCCGAGTAATATTCCATAGAGTATACGTGCCATACTTTTTCAATCCATTTATCTGTTCATGGACATACGGGTTGGTTCCATGTCCTAGAAATTATGAATAATGCTACAATAAACATTGATGTCCACTTTTCCAACTGAACATTTTCCTATCCTTTAGATAAATACTTAGGGGTAGAATTGCTATTGATTCTATATATAGCTTGTATTTCTTGCAAGTACCATGTGTTATTCTCAAATGTCCAGACTACAATTGTGATACTGAATATTCTCTTTTTCATTAAGCAAAATTGTCTGGACCAAGGGATACTGAAGATATTTTGAAAGGATGTTTTATAGTCAGCCACAGGGTTGGAGGGTTGGAATGAAATGTACTGGAATTTGTTCCAAGATTTACTATGGGGTTTTAAAGTGATACACACTGAAACCACCATTTCTCAATTAGACAGTTTAAGTATAGTTACTTTCAAACTCTTTCATTTCTTTATGTTGCTTCTTTTCTCAATCCCCTCAAGTGATTTCTGTATTACTTATTTTTAAAATACTTACTGGCATTTTTGTGGTAAGGGGATGATTAGACTACCCTTAGAGGTGAGATTCATTTGGAAGAGAAAAGAGCAACATGAATTAGAAGTTACCACTTTTATGGGTCCACAGAGATGACAGGACAGGAGGAAACAGAAGATGGGGCTGGCGAAAGGCCTCCATAGTGTAATCACTTCCCTTATAACCCATCATATCTTTAGTTAATTTATAAAGGTATGATTGTTATGACATATAAATGTGAAAAATTCATTGCAAAAGCCAATAGTTAATATATTAGGTTATCAGTAAAGTCATAATATATTTTTTCTGCTTTCTTATGCCAAAATGTGTCATGACTTTCCCAACAACCTAGAAGTTTGGTACAAGACCAAGTGGAAAAGTTAAAACTAAAACAGTATTGCGAAGAAGGAAAAGGAAAGGCAGAAATTCATAGAGAACAATTTCTTCCCCACAATAGTTCAGGTTATGAGTTTTCTCAGTGTAATCTGGGAGGCCTCAGTGTACACTATTATCTCCCTCACTAAACTATGAGCACTTGAGAATGGTTTTGTGTCTTTTATACTTTGAACCACAACAGAATCCAGCACATGATTGAATTTGATTCTAGTGAGAAAGCTCCTCCATAAGTGCTCTTTGCCCCTCTTACTTCAAAATCCAGGGTAGCTCTAATCCCTCTTTCTTTTTCTAAGACTGCCCTCCCAACAGTGATAAGAATGTAGCAGAGCTAGAAATCTTATGGGCTGAGTCTGGTTTGAGATCATCACTGAATTTCTGTATCACTTACTGTTTTTTAGGAGACCTAGGGATAGCAT
>NW_006159935.1:668221-671562 GCF_000334495.1 Tupaia belangeri chinensis
AAAAAAAAAAAGTGAGATCTCCCCTTCCTGCCACAATCTCTTCTCCTTTCTCCTCCTGGGATTTTGGAAACACAAGCACACATGCATTTTGGTCATGCTCATGCACACGCTTAGTGTGACTTTCAAGCAGCCAAGTCTGGGACTCGAACCACAGTTGGCCATGTGAGAATCTAGCACCTTAATCACCATGCCATCTGCTGCCCTTTATCCCACTTTTCAAACCCTGCTTAACCCCAGTTGCTGATAAGTATTACTAGTAAAAAAGAATAAGGGATCTATAGAGCTAGAGTGCATTTTCCTGAGCCTCATCTGGAACTTCGAGCTCTTTTTTTCTTATATCTTTTCCACTCTGCAAATGAACACATTAATGTAACAGAAATGGATGTGGATATTCTACAGACTTATAGATGTTCATACCTGTAGGACAGTGACTGACATAATCTGTACCCTACCTTATTCCCTCCAACAAAAGAGACTTAATAAATGTCTATTGCAATGAACTAAATTATAAATGAAATACCTTTTATTTACTTCTATTTATGCTAAAACTACCCTTACAGTGATTTCATTTATCTTTTGGAGTATTAAAGATAATCACTAGGGTCAAATATTTTATTTCAGAAGTATAAAATCAACACTGGTTTTTAAAGTTCTAGAATTTTTTTAAGGAATAGAATACTTTGAAGTGTATTTCAAAAGGCAAGGCCTAATATCCTGTGAATCCCATTTCATTCATAGAAATATATGAGATGTCTTAAGAACCATTGGTATTTCAATTGTAAATATTAAGAAACATTGCATTACAATGCAGACAGGTAATCCAGAGGCCCAGCAGAGCAATAATGATTAACAGCACAGTCTTGAGGGAGTATAAATTTTAATGGTATCACTCATAAAATACATGTTTCAAAGGTTACAAAACAGAATCAAGTTAACCATAAAGCAAATAAATCATCTGACTTTGGGACTTCTTCTTTCATCTCTGATTTTTAAATAATCAACATCATCTCTCCAGAGCAGGTAAACTATACTTATCTGCAAATGAACTATAGCAAGTTTTGAAATCATTAGGAGGGACTAACTCTCGATGAATTTTGCTCCTGGTCTCTGCCACTCCCATGTATGTTCAGATTTTTAGAAGAGAAAGCAGACTTCAGGGCGGTGGCCTTTACACAGATTCTCTTTGCTGCTGCTGCTAATGACACCTATGCCTCTCAGAAGACTAGAGCTGAAGGGGAATCCCACTCTCTCACTCTTACGTAGACAGCCTTACTGGAATGCCCATCTCAATTCTGGCCTCTGAAATGAAATGATTTAGCACTGTCTAGAAAAGATTAACAATCTTTTCTGTAGAGGTCTAAATAAATAACTATTTTTTTTTAGTCAGGTGGTCTCTGTGTCTTCATCAGTATGGAAAGTACCATTTTCAGGCCAAAATAGTAAGGAAGGAACTAGGGACAAGTAGAATTTTTGTAGATACACTCCGAAATCTCAGAACATCAAAAACACTTATACATGGCTATAATTTCAAACACATGTGATGAATATTTTTATTGCCTTTTGTTTCATATTGTCCATGCAAATAAATTCCTCCCTACATTTTTTTTTGAGAGATTTTTGCTGTAGGATATGTGTGCTTGCCAGAGACAGAGAGATAGAGATACAGAAAGTGAGAAATCATCCCCCAGGGGGGATGGCCACACCGCAATCCCTTCTCCTACATTCTCCTCTCAGGGTTTTGAGCATGTGTGTACACATGCCCGGCGCGAGTTTAAACCACCAGGTCCAGGACTCAAACTGCAGCTCACTACATGGGAGTCTAGCAACATAACCATTTCACCAGCTGCTGGTCCCTACATTAGATTCTTTAAAATCTCCCATCTAGCCAAAGCTCTTCCTGTCATTCAATTCCTTGAGGACTAACTAGGTGGGATAGTCATTAAGGCGGCTAGATCCCACAAGGCTGACTACACAGTTCAAGACTCAGTGACTTGAAAGACACACCAGGTATAAGTGCATACATGCCCAGAATCCTGTAAGGAGAATGGAGGAGAAAGGATTACAGGGGGCTCATACGCATACTTTCTCACTTTCTCTCTCTCTCTCTCTCCCTGTCTCCAGCAAGTGCACACATACACACATACATACACACACACACACACACACACACACACACACACACACACAGTCTTATAGAAAATTGAAAAACAGGGACTAGCAGATGACATATTGGTTACATCACTGGAATCCCAGGTAGTTGACCATGGCAGTTGACCCAGAAACTACGTGTGTGCATGCCCAAGATTCTGAGAGGACAATAGAGGATAAGGGATTGTGGCATGTCCATTCTCCCTGGTGGTGGTGGTAGTGGTAGTAGTGGTGGGGTGTGTGGGTGTGTGTGTGTATGTGTGTGTGTGATTTCTTGCTTTCTGTCTCTCTGCCTTTCTCTCTGTGTCTCTGGTCAGCATACATGCCCTATAGCAAAAATCTCTCTGTTAAAAAAAAAAAAGAAAAGAAAAACAAAAACTAGGACCAGCAGGTGGTATAATGGCTATGACACTGGAGTCCCATGTAGTAGACCGCAGTTCGAGTCTTAGACCTGGTGACTTAAACTCATGCCAGGCGCATGCGCATGTGTGTCCAAGATCCCGAGAGGAGAATGGAGGAGAAGGGATTGCAGTGTGGCTATCCCCCTGGGGGTGATTTCTCGCTTTCTATCTCTCTGTCTCTCTCTGTCTTCCTGGTGAGCACACACACCCTATAGCAAAAACCTCTCCAAACAAAAAACAAGAAAGAAAAGAAACAAAGAAACAAAGAAAAACAGAAACTAAAGAAAATGTCCTTGCCAATTGAAATGGCTTTGACAACCTAAGCATTGTGGTAACCCTTTCACTCCCTCCACCATCACGTAATATACCACAACACATTCCAAATTCAAACAAAAATGTTAGTAATTACAATATGGATCACGTATTTCAGTGATTAAACCACTAATGAAAATTTCAGTGCTACAACCTGCAGTTGTCAAGCATTAGTTAGCTCTTTAGAAAATCAACTTACTAAGGTGTTTCTTCTTCTCTAATATTCCTTGATATAGAAAAATTATAGAAGTAATTTAGTTATTGGGATTTAGTATCACAAATAATAATAATAGTTAGCATATATTATTATTAATACATGCCAGACAATGCATCAAGTGTTACCCATTTATCTGATCATTTAATAGTCAAAGCGATCCTGTATAACATGGGTGTTCTTATTGCATGATGGTGAGGGGCCTGGGCCAGAGAGAGGTTTTATACCATGTCTGAAGATACACAGCTAGTAAGGAGCAGTGCTCG
>NW_006159935.1:674243-676201 GCF_000334495.1 Tupaia belangeri chinensis
ACTCCCATGTAGTCGACCGTGGTTCAAGTCCCAGACCTGGTGGCTTAAACTCACGCCAGGTGCATGTGTGTGCATGCCCAAGATTCTGAGAGGACAATAGAGGATAAGGGATTGTGGCATGTCCATTCTCCCTGGTGGTGGTGGTAGTGGTAGTAGTGGTGGGGTGTGTGGGTGTGTGTGTGTATGTGTGTGTGTGATTTCTTGCTTTCTGTCTCTCTGCCTTTCTCTCTGTGTCTCTGGTCAGCATACATGCCCTATAGCAAAAAGCTCTCTGTTAAAAAAAAAAAAGAAAAGAAAAACAAAAACTAGGACCAGCAGGTGGTATAATGGCTATGACACTGGAGTCCCATGTAGTCAACCGCAGTTCGAGTCTTAGACCTGGTGACTTAAACTCATGCCAGGCGCATGCGCATGTGTGTCCAAGATCCCGAGAGGAGAATGGAGGAGAAGGGATTGCAGTGTGGCTATCCCCCTGGGGGTGATTTCTCGCTTTCTATCTCTCTGTCTCTCTCTGTCTTCCTGGTGAGCACACACACCCTATAGCAAAAACCTCTCCAAACAAAAAACAAGAAAGAAAAGAAACAAAGAAACAAAGAAAAACAGAAACTAAAGAAAATGTCCTTGCCAATTGAAATGGCTTTGACAACCTAAGCATTGTGGTAACCCTTTCACTCCCTCCACCATCACGTAATATACCACAACACATTCCAAATTCAAACAAAAATGTTAGTAATTACAATATGGATCACGTATTTCAGTGATTAAACCACTAATGAAAATTTCAGTGCTACAACCTGCAGTTGTCAAGCATTAGTTAGCTCTTTAGAAAATCAACTTACTAAGGTGTTTCTTCTTCTCTAATATTCCTTGATATAGAAAAATTATAGAAGTAATTTAGTTATTGGGATTTAGTATCACAAATAATAATAATAGTTAGCATATATTATTATTAATACATGCCAGACAATGCATCAAGTGTTACCCATTTATCTGATCATTTAATAGTCAAAGCGATCCTGTATAACATGGGTGTTCTTATTGCATGATGGTGAGGGGCCTGGGCCAGAGAGAGGTTTTATACCATGTCTGAAGATACACAGCTAGTAAGGAGCAGTGCTCGTCGCTGATGAGCCTGGTCACTCTCCAGGGTTTACACAGAAACCTTAGCCCACTAACATGGCAGTATGGCCATGCCTGGGAATGTCATCATGGGCAAAAGAGATGATGAAACAAGAGGTGTGGGTGAATGAAAAGAAGCACAAACCACAACTAGTAGGCGGTTAGGGTGGGGGAAGCTCTCAAAACTTACACCTAAATATCCAAAGTCAAATGACGATGAAGGCTAAAGATTAGTAGGTCTTTTTATTGGCATCACAGACACATCTGTTTTAGCCTTTGCTATCAGAGCAAGATATTCTTAAATCTTATGTCTACTACTTACTAACTGGGCTTGTTTTAACAGAAGTCTTTTTTAAAGATTTTTTTAAATTCACATTTTACTAATCCATTTATTTATTTATTTTACTTTGACCAGAGAGAGAGAGAGAGAGAGAGATATGACAAGAAAGAAAGAAAACAAGAAAGCAAGCCACCAGGAGGTCCAGGACTTGAACCATGGTCAGCCATGTGAAAGTCCAGAGCCATTAACTATCATGCCACCTGCCTGTCCCAATAGAAGTTATTTTAATATTAGCAATACATGTGGCACAATGATTAAGTAATGAATATGAGTTGTTTGTGGATTTTTTTCTTTCACCTTCATGAATGTCCTTTATAGCAAACTTTCATCTAATGATAAATTACAACTTTTAGTAGTGATATAAGCTTTAAAAATATATACATATACATATATGCATGCATGTGTGCATCTGTTAAGTGTATTTGTAGACTCTTAGAGTTTATCCATTTAAGCTCTTTTTTTTTTTTTTTTTTTTTCTATTATTCACTAGCCCTGGATT